>NW_022196905.1:229524338-229575940 GCF_008632895.1 Mastomys coucha | reverse complement strand
GTCTTGGGTTCTATAAGAGAGCAGGCTGAGCAAGCCAGGAGAAGCAAGCCAGTAAGGAACATCCCCCCCATGGCCTCTGCATCAGCTCCTGCTTCCTGACCTGCATGAGTTCCAGTCCTGACTTCTTCTTGTGATCAACAGCAAGATGGAAGTAAGCTGAATAAACCCTTTCCTCCCCAATTTGCTTCTTGGTCATGATGTTTGTGCAGGAATAGAAACCCTAAGACAAGGTTACACCTATCCATCTGGTAGAGTGGCACTTTTGTGTACCAATCAGGGAGCCAGTACACGGAGATGACTGGTTCTGCTTGTTTTGATGTGACAGCATCTAAGGGAAGATGTTGAGTGAGCACTTGGTTCTAAGAGCCAAGTTCAAGGGGGAGGTTTCACCTAGATGCCCAGACTGGAGCCATCAGTGGATGCCCTGTTTAACTACACCAAGCATATTAACACAGACAAACATGAGGTCTCAGACTGAGACCTCTGCTCACCAACACACACAGGGCCTTTGTAGACATGGAGGTAAAGCGGTCAGGTCAGGTCAGTTGCATAGTGCTACTATCAAGGTGATTTCTGATAGGGAGAAAAAAAAGGTTTGTTGGTTAACTTATATGACTCATCTAAAACACAGAATTTTCTGCCCCTAATTGCCCTGATAACAGACCTAAATGGCTTAAAGTTGCTCAAGTGGGGTTAGGGAGATGTCTCAGTAGGCAGAGTTTGTTATGAGTTTGGATACTCAGATCTCAAACTTAAAAAAAATTCTGTACATGACAGCTTGTGTTTATTATCCCAGAACTGTGTGGACAGACACAGGTAGATCCCTGGAAGTAACTGACTAGACAGTGTAACCAACCACTAAACTTAAGGTTCAGGGAAAGACTCTGCCTCAAAAAATAAAGTGTAGAGTAATTAAGAGAGAGACTGATGTCAGCATCTGGTCTCCACAGGCACATGCACCTGTCTGAACTCACTCCAGGTTACACATGTGGACCCTGGAGAAGAATATTAGCCCAGCAACGTGGCTGCTCTGACTGGACTGTCTGTGTGATCTGGCTGGAATGTAGACACACCCTTAGTACACACCTTTAACCTAAACAATTATATCTAATTGAGGGGCAGGCAAAGTGATGAATCAGAGAAAGATTTAACAGAATGAGTCAGAGATAGGATATATCCGACTCTCAGGAAAACAGCTATTTAAGAGCATCACTTCAGTCAGGTCAGTTGATTCAGTTGGGAGTCTGCAGTGAGTGGAGTGGAGTGGAGTGGTGTGGAGTTCATTCCTGAGTTCATGTCGTTCAGTGCAGGTCAGCAGAGGCAGTTGACAGCAGAGAATAAGAAAGAGCCAGAAGATTAGAACATGCTGCCAGGGTTAGTTTGAGGCCAAGCTAAACACTTCGGTAAAAAGCTGAGAGAAGCCAGATTGAATCTATCAGCTTGAAGAGGAATTTGAGCCGAAGTAATTGAGTAGAACCAGAGTTCAGAAAGAGCTAGAAAGGGTGAGCTTATTCAACAGTAAGCCTCTGAGATGACAATTACATAAGGCAAATAAAAAATACTTTTATAGTGCACCATACTGTAACCCTCTTGGCTTGAGGGCTGATTCTTCAGACCCTGCCTGTCTCTCATAACCACACCTCTCTGCCCACCTCCTGCTATTTGCCATGCCTCGCTCCTGATTCCAGTTATATCGGAAATCCTGCCTCTACAGAGACCAAAGAAGCCGCATGCTGATGAACTTGGGGGAGGGGTTTTGCCTCACCTATTCTACCTGTTGGCTTGTAACAAAGAGATTATTAAATGCAAGATGGCTGGGGTGAACACACCTCATGAGTGCTGTCTAATTTTTCAAGATCCTACCTCGTGGGTAAGGTATAATTAGCCAATTCCTCCATGACTCCATTTTCCAGAATAACCCTTCCCTATGGTTACTGCTAGACAGTAACACAATACCACACATGTACACACACACGCACACACACAAAACCACACAAAAGTAAAATAAGACATTTAATGTTATCATTTTATATAATATATATTCATCATATAGTTCAAATTCAAAAGGCACAGTAAACAATCTTTCTTTGACGCCTTGACCCTTAGCCAATGACTCCTTACTAAGAGTCAACCAGGCCCTAATTTTTTGTATATGTTAAGAGAGATTCTTAGAATGTAAAAAATGCTTAATATGTTCTGAAAAACTCATCAGGCAAATTTGCCATTGTGATTCTTAGTCTTTTAAAGAATTTTCATTCATTGTTATTATGTCAAGGATGGGTGTCAAAGGACAACTTTGTGGAATTCTCTTCCATAGTTACCATTAGGTCCAAAGTTAGTGGCCCTCCAAAATTGTGGGAAGCTAATCGCCATTCCAAGATGGCGCTGACCGCCTCAGACTTGCCTGGTAAATCTCGTGCCCCTCCCTAGCGGGCTCATGCAAATTAGGTGTCTCCCGAGGGCCACGAGAGCTTGGGCTCGGGTATAAAAGCGGCGTTCCCAGAGCAGCCGGGGCCGCCATTTCCACAGAAGCAAGAAGAGCTGTAACACCTGGAAGCCAGAAAGAGTTGTAACACTTGGAAACCAGAAAGAGCTGTAACACTTGGAAACCAGAAAGAGCTGTAACACCCAGAAACCTAAAAGAGCTGTAACCAGAAAGGAATTCCTGAGTAAACCGCGTGAGGAGGAGCCTATTGCTGCTGACCAGTGAAGCGCAGAGCACAAAATGGCAGTGCTGGTGACAGTATTCTACACAGAGCAACTCTGGCTAGGTAAACAAGCCTAAAGGTGGATTTCTTTTTACCAGGAACCGTCTTTAATCCACCCCAAAGGTTAACTATCTCTGGCAAGGGCATCTAGTTCTCCATCAATCTGAACAGCCTTTATCAGAATCCCACTCTGCAGAGTGTAGTATAAAATCTTCTTGGTTTTACATAATGTTGCTTCTCCCTGCCCCTCCCAAGAGATAGCCTTGGAGTTTGATCCTCAATAAACCTTTCTTTCTTCCCACAGAGTTGCCAGTTCTGTGGTTTCACTATGCCCTCGATTAAGATTGCCAGGGTTCTGCTGTAACTCAGGCTGTCAGGCTTACCCTCTGGGCTGGGAGTGTGTCTCTGAGAGTGTTTCTAAAGAGGATTAACGAAGGAGAGAAGACCCACCCTGAATGTGAGAGGCATCATCCCCCAGGCTGGGTCCCCACATGAAATGAAATGGGAAAGGAGGAACCAGGCCTTCTCTCTCCTTGTTTCCTTTCCAACATGAGGTCAGTTTCTCCCACAAGCTTCTTGCCATGGACATTCCACAATTATGCTCTGACAGGAATAATGCTCCCCTGCTTGTTGCTATGTCAGCTATCTTGATCACAGATACAAAACATTAACATAGTCATTATATGAAAATAATGGCCCGTTCTTACACACGCTTAGATGCCTTTTGATATTGCAATATAAAATTATCGTCTACAAATTCAGTGGCTTTGTTTATAGCTAACCCAATATTCATGTGGCCTTACATGTCACAGGTGTGACACACCCAGAGAATAGTCACACAAGTAGCTTCTTGATACAATCAAGAGGTGGGGACTAAACTTTGAGGTTGTTGCACAGTAGACTTTGTTTTGAAACAGTATGAACAGGTAGGTACGGTGGCACACATCCATAATGCCAACATTCAAGACTGAAGTAAGAGGATCATGAGTTCCAGGCCAGCCTGGTCTACTTAGTAAGTTCCAGGACAGCCTGGTCTATATAGGGAGTCCCTGCCTTTTAAAAAAAGCAAGCAAATAAAAACAACAGCTGGGTGTGGTGGTACACACCTTTAATCCCAGCATTCGAAGGCATAGGCAGGCAGATCTCTATGTGTTCAGGACTAGCCTTGTCTGGAAACCTTTCCTCTTTTTAAGCTGCTTATTTCAGGCATTTTGTCACAGCAGTAACACAGCTGTGTCAACAGAGCCTGGCTTGTACTCATACTTTTTTGGGCTTCATTGGAAAGGACAAAGTCTCTCTACACTTACCAATTCTGGTGGTATCACGTAAGTTCCAACAACTCAAGAAACTGAGGCAGGGAGATCACTTGAGCCCCAGAGTTAGAACTCACCCTGGGCAGCACAGTCAGACCACAGTCTCTGAGCCGGCAGTGTTTCTAAAGAGAAGTAATGAAGGAGAGGAGACCCACCCTGAATGTGAGAGGCATCATCCCCCAGGCTGGGTCCCCAAATGAAATGAAATGGGAAAGGAGGAACCAGGCTTTCTCTCTCCTTGTTTCCTGTTCAACATGAGGTCAGTTTCTCCCCCAAGCTTTAGAAAAGCTCTAGAAAAGATCATTCTGGTGGGTGTGTGGACTTGTTTATGTTATAGTCCTGCCCTCCCTGCCTATTGTGCAGGGCTAGGTACTAAACCTAGGACTTTGTGCATTCGAAGCTATAATCCCACCTTGACATAGACCTTCTTGAATTCATGAAACTCCAAGGTGCCTGCACCACCTTTACCAGACTCAGCTGATCATAGTTGATTTCCTCAAATCTTCTCAAATTAATTTTTCAGAATGTCTTTAATACAGGTTTGTCTACCTGGCTAACCCATTTATCTACCCGTGAAGTCAAGAAAACACCTGGAGCTATCTTTAGGGTACCCTCTACTACCTTGAGCCCCCTTTCCTTTTGCACACCCTTACACACAAACCCCTACTCAGCAGACAGGTCCAAACAAGGATAACTAATTCCCAGAGACTGGTCTAAATCTCCCTTCTCCTTCTACAAAATCAGAGAAGTTTGTCTTTGAAGTCCTTTCTAGCTTGAGGTGTTGTTTACTGGTTCATGACAGGAACCTACCAATGTAGCCTGCAATGGCTTCCAACTCTCAATCCTTCTACCTCAGCCTCTCAAGTGCTGAGATTATAGGTCTATAACCCCACATCTGGTTCTAATTCAACAGCTCTAGAACCAAAGATGGTGGAGTATAAGGGATGAAGGAATCTGTACCAATGTTCACTCCTTGCTGCTGGAGTTTCCAACCTTAATAAGCCCATATGATAAAAACACAATCCAGTTATTATAATCATATGCCATAAGCCTAGATGGGCAGATCTAACACTATACTAACTTATTCCCCAGCTATAAGACCCCTTGCTACTTGTGGTTTCTCCTGGCCATGTGGTTCTGCTCTATCATGGCTTCCTCCTCCTCTTCAGCCCTCTCTCCTTCCACTCTCCTCCTCTTCTCTCTCTACCTGCCCCCACTCTTAAACCTCCAGTCCCACCTTTCCCCTCCACTGCCCAATCACAGGCTCTAGCCTTTATTGACCAGTTAAAATGGGGAGAAGGTTCACATGAGATCACTTGAGTACTTGATGGACTGCTCTTGGTGGGGAGGTGAGCAACCCCTCTTGAGGAAGCAGAATTAACATCAAAATACAAACAGCATCAGGACAACCCAAAACAACACCCCTCGGTAAGAAACTGGGGCTCCTCCTACAAATGAGGTGACCTACTAGTAGGTCACAGTGGCAGCCATGGCTGAACAGCAAGTGTGACTCCATTTCTTAACTGAGTCTCCCCTTCCTCAGCCTATGGTTATTTTCTGTTTCTCAAGAGTAGAAAGACCTTAACTTGTAGAAACAAAGACCTTTCTCTGGACTCTCCAGCAAGTGAGCCCCCTGGCAGTCTCAACAACGGTTGCTGGGACAGAGGGTTGGGTAAAGAGACACTGAATGAGGGAAAAAAAATGTCTTTTGAAACAATTTAAATCACATATGGCAGATGTAAGCAGCTGTGTGAAGAACCTGAAGCAGGACTCCACTCCCCCCTCTAATCATGGCTGTGTGAAGAAACCACTAGAAACCAAGAAAACAGGCATCATGGTACCACAATACAAGGTCAGCCCGAGGGTCTAGGTGGCTCTGTGGTCAGAGACAACCAAATCTATGTCCAGCCTCCCAACCTTTCTTTGGGTTCAAGCTGCCAAGTTAGTAACCTACGGAGCTGGCCTATCAGGAAGAGGCAGACCCAGCTGCTGCCGGTACCACTCCTGATCCCCTGCTGTGTGGAGTGCTAGGAGCCAGCATGTGTCATCTCCTCTGATCTCACTTCTGATGGTTGCCCTTGTAAATGTGCACCTGTGGTCTCTTCTACTATTGGGTGGGTTGCTGGGTGAGTGATTGGCAGAAGAGGAGGGACTAGCACAGGGATGGGCATCACTGGAGACTTTCTACTGTCCCCTGTCTGTCACAGAGGGGCTTCTTGTTACACAGGCTGTAGTGGGCTGACTTTCCTCCCCTCCAGCTTGTTTTAGCGGCTCGCAGGCAGGTGTCCCGGGGAAGCAGAGCAAAGAGCTGTGTGACCTATGCCGACAGAGAAGCACCCTGCAGTCTGGGGCATCCCCGAGGCTCCACAAAGTTTTAACCAAGCCACCGCATCCTCCCATTAAGTTCCTGTTAATTGACAAGCTCTCCTGCATCAGGTCTAGGTGGCAGAGCTGGATGACAGAAGGCTATGGCTGATTGACAGGCCTTTTTTATTCCTCAGTGCACTGTTCTCTCGGTTTGTTGTATGTTGTGTTTTAAATGCCAGCAATGCCACTTTTGCCCGTGGGTTTGTTTGCATAACGCAAATTAACAGTCAAACCTGGTCCTCCTCCTGAATGGCACAGAGAGAGGTCACAGATGCCTTTGGGAGGGTAACACAGTCAAGCCAAGAGAGTTATGGGGCAGATAGTTTTGTGGACTAACAGACATGTGTTTCCCACCTGGGCAAGATTGTTGTACCAAATTAATAGTGTGGCCTCTGTAGTCACTTCTTCTGCTTAGGGAAGCCATGCCTGGGCCACGTCTGGAGGAGCAGGGATCTTGCTCTTGCTCTTATCACTGCTCCCCAGCTCAGATCACAAGCTTCCAAGGAAAGCAGATGCATGGCCTTTTCTCCATTACACTCCAAGGGCTGATTTGCTGGCAAAGGAATGAGTGTTTTTATTATCGTAGCTGCATACCAGTCCCGAATATATGCTTAAACAACACTGAATGTCTCTCTACTTCATACTGGGCTAAGAGATTGATTCATTGATTCATTGATGTGCTGATTGATTGCTTGGTTGGTTGTTAGGGGAGATATTAAAAAATGAACCTGCCAACTCTCAATGGGGCCAGGCCACGCTCCCACGTTCCTGCCGCCAGCTTTCTGGCCCCATGAGGCCACCTCCCTCAGAGGTCCCTCTGCTAGTCATCTCTCCAGCAGGTCACACCCCCTCCCCCAGTTCATCTTGCTTCCACGCAACGCCACACACACCCCACGATCAGTCATCTCAACACCTAATTACCTGGTAGAAACATGACTCTTTTTTTTTTTTTTTTCAAGACAGGGTTTCTCTGTGTAGCCTTGGCTGTCCTGAAACTCACTCTGTAGACCAGGCTGGCCTCGAACTCAGAAATCCGCCTGACTCTGCCTCCCAAGTGCTGGGATTAAAGGTGTGCACCACCACCGCCTAGCTGAAACATGACTCTTAAAACTCAATTATCCAATCTGGTTTATATAACAATAAGATCACAATTTACAAGATGTCAATACAATAATAATTTTAGAGCCAATTGATAATGATAAAAGCTTTATCACAATATTTCTAACCTTATAAAAAGATAGCTATTTGTGGCTAGTAAATGCCACCCAGGCCCACATCTGCAGCCATCTCAGTTCTCTCCTCTTCTCCTGGGACCTCCCTCTCTCTCCCCACAACTCTTAGCTCCACCCCCTTTTCCCTGTCCAATCACAGACCTTCTCTGCACTAATGTAATTGGACAAGAAAAATCCTGCAACATATCACCCTTTCTGTTTAATTAAGTTAAAAAAAAAAAAAGAACCTTTCTCTCAAAATAAAATTTGAGCACAACTATTATTACCACATTGTAAATTATGTGGTATAAGATAGACCAGACACCCTGTCCAACATTTTCGCCAATACGATTGAACACTGTCCTCTATCCTAACTTAAAAGACTGTTCTGCATCTGACTATATGTCTTGGCTTCAGATTGAATGCCATCTGAAAACTATCCTCTCAAATCTGTTCCTCTCAAAGTAAAAAGTCTGGGTTGGCTAGGAGACTATGTAGTTTTTCAACCCTGTCAGAAATCCAAGAACGACTGATATTAATTGAAAATATATAGGAAGCCTAACACAGCTTCCAAAACGTAGCCAATTTATAGACTGCTGATCACCTGGACAGTTCCTTTTTTTTTTTTTTTTGGTTTGTTTGGGTTTTTTTGTTTGTTTGTTTGTTTTTGAGACAGGGTTTCTCTGTATAGTCCTGGCCATCCTGTAACTCACTCTGTAGACCAGGCTGGCCTTGAACTTAGAAATCCGCCTGCCTCTGCCTCCCAAATGCTGGGATTAAAGGCATGCACCACCACTGCCCGGCTACAGGACAGTTCCTTACTTCAACACCTTAGAGCATCAGTCTTCAGCCTACTGGCAGGGTCATCTAACAGACTTAGAGAAACAGGAATATTAAGGACTAGTGTACTCTGTCTCAGCAGAACCAACCTGTCCTAACCTGTAATTGTGTCCTTTCTTTGAACAGTATTATGTCTATAGATGAAATGAGGCAATTCTTGCCTAGTGGCTGTTTCACCACAACTGGAGTAACTCAAAGATGCTCATTTTTTTCTTTGAATCCAAGACAGGAAAAGCTGTCAGGAGCAGACTATTCTCAATAACAAGTGAATAAATAACATTAAACATCACATTCTGTGGATTTCTGACATTTTTGAAAACCAACTATCTATGTAAAGTAATCTGGACTGTTGTCCATTAACTACTCTCAGCTATTTCTAACTAAAAACTTGTAAATACCCTAATAATAAACTTAGAGCCATAAATTTGCTATTTGGCCCTAAACTCACAGGCTTAAACATCTCAGATCTGTTTATAATAACAGCAATAGAAGGACTGTGTCTAAGCCCCATACTTACAAATTTTTAGTATCAATAGAAGAAATTTATACCAATGAAAACTTTGGTTTTGTATCAAAATAAATTCTGTACCAAATAAGAACTTATGACTTCAACTTAGTAACAATTATAAAGATTTCTACCAAATGAGATTATGGCTGTACAATCAGTTCTGGCTATTTCCTCCTTGTTCCAAATATGACCATCTCTACATCCCTAGAAAGACAACCTATTAATAACCTTCTCCAGCCCCAAAGCTCAGGGAACTAGGTCAATGACTCTTTATAACTTCTTCAAGCTGAATATGGGCATTGAGATATTATGAAGGAGAAGGGGAAAGGGTAGGGAAAACAGGGTTGACTAGTTTCTGATGTCTGTGTCTTGACTGGATTGGTCAATTTATATTGTATTTATATAAGTGTGTCACCTGCAGGCATATCTGTGCACCATGGTCATTCATGGTGCTCACAGAATCTAGACCAGGGCATCAGATCACCTGGAACTGGAATTACAAAGCATCGGGATCACCCTGTGGGTAGTAGGAACTGAACTCAGGTCTGTAACAGCAGCAAAGGCTCTTAACCACTGACCATCTCTGCAGCCCGTGTTTGTTTGTTTGTTTGTTTTGCTTTTTAGCTTGTCTGTTTTTAGTTTGTTGAGACAAAGTCTCACTGGGTAGCCCAAGGTGGCCTTGAACTTCAAGTCCCCCTGCCTCAGCTTTCTGAGTTCTAGGGACTGAAGAGAAGACTCACATACCCAGCTGGCCTGTATTAGTTAAGAGGTAAGATTCTTCCATTTCCTGACTCACACTTGGCTGGGTTCACACATTCACATTATCGGTGGGGCTCCTATAGACAGGTACCTTTTGCCTACCACTTAGATATCAGCAGAGACCCTGTGCAGAATCAACAGGGGTGTTAAGACCTAGATGTTGGGACCTGCTTATACCCACAGGGAGGTTTTGACAATCTTGACTGTCATATTTTGTGCTTTTTATAGAATGAGTCTTGATGCTGAGTAGGGCTCAGTCTTAGTTACTTTTCTGTTGCTGTGATAACTTACTATAACCAACTGATAAAAGAAACCATTTAAATTGGAAGTTAATTTGTTTCCAGAGTGTTAGAGACCATGGTGGCAGAGCAAAGGCATGGTACAGGAACAGCTGAGGGTTTGCGTCTTGATCTGCAGGGAGAGAGGGGGAGAGAGGGAGGGATGGAGAGAAGGGAGGGGGAAGAGAGAGAGTCACTGAGACTGGGATGGCTCAAGTTCAAATCTTTTAAAACCTCGAAGCCCTCCCCCAGTGATACACTTCCTCCAATAAGGCCACACCCCCTTAATCCTTCTCAAACAGTTCCACCAGCTGGGGACAAAAAATTCAAATGTATGAGCCTTACATGGGGAAAAATTGTGGCAGGTCAAGAGACACTTTTCTACTGTGTTCTTCTAAGGTTTCTGTAACCTTGGCTTCTTGGTGGCAGTGGGTAGGCATCGGTGGGCAGGGCACCAGGGGCGGGGCAGTGGCGGGCAGGGTTCAGCAGTGAGCCAAGGCCATGTTGAGCAGGGCAGGGGTGGGTGGAGCCCTCTAGGATTACCAGGGACCCAGTAATGTTTAGCCCTACAGTAATGAGTGTTTCTGCTCCAGTGTAGCCCTAGACAGAGACTAGTGTTGCCACTCCTGGTGCACTGCCACAGCACCTGCCACTGCCACTGCTGATGTGGCTGTCACTGTCCGCCTACCCCTCTGCTGTGATCTTACTGGTGCCAGGGAAATTTCAGGATCCCTGTCATAGCTGGGGCCACACATCAGCAGCAAGGAGCTGCGATTGCAGTATTACTTCTTCAGGATATCTATGGGATGGATGTTTAGAACAGCTGGTGCTGTTAGTCTGGCTGCCTGCTTGATTGGCATTTCGTAAGGCAGCCAGGGTCCCAGGATAATCCTTGAACCAGTGAGGAGCGGGTAGAAAAGACAACTAACTGATTGGTCAGTTCTTGTTCGTGTAGATCTAGGCTGAGAGCGAGTGGGATGGAGTTCAAGAGCAAGCCAGGAAGTAGGCATGGTGGCACCTGCCTGTAATCGAGTGCTCAGGAGCTGGAGGCAGGAAGACTGAAACACAAGGCCATCCTCAACTACCTAGTGAGTTTTAAGACAGCCTGAGCGACGTGGCACCCTGTCTCAAACAAACAGGGCTTGAGAGATGGGGCAGGAGTTCAGAGCACTGACTATTCTCATAGAGGACCTGGGTTCAATTTCCAGCACCCACAAGGTGGCTCAGAACTGTCTTCACACCAGTTCTGGGAGGAATCTGGAACCCTCTTCTGTTCCCCAGGAGCACAGCATGCATGCAAATGGTAGACCGACTTATATGCAGGCAAAACACCCATGCACATAAAATCAATCAATCAAAACAAGAAGCAGCAAACTAGGGAGCACTGGGGAGCCAGAGAGGTGTGATCTGGAGGAGGATAGACAGAACAGATGAGCAGGGAAATGAAAAATTATTTCACTTCTGCTTCCACTGAATGCCAGCTGCCTCCTTCCCTGAGCCTAATTTTTCCGGTCTCGCTCAGATGGGTCCTAGCAGCTGAGATGATAAATAGGTCATGTGTCAGCTATGGACATTGGTGGTGATGCTGCCAATAAGACCATGACCATTATGGGTCCTCCTGGTTATATGGTTATTTGACCCTTGAGTCTGGTCAGAGTTAGCATACACAAAGCCAACTTGGCCAACACTGCATTCCAAGACCCTCCAACATTGGCTGCTCGTGAGGAAACCATCTGCATTTTAAAGGAGCTTCTCCAAGTGAAAAGGTTACGGTGGTGGTTTGAATAGGTATGACCCCCATAGACTCAGGTCTTTAAAGGCTTAGCCCATAGGGTGTGGCACTATGAGAAGGCATGGCCTTATTGGAGGAGGCATGGCCTTGTTAGAGAAGTGTGTCACTGGGTAGGTGGGCTTTGAGGTAGTAAATATGCTCAAGCTCCACCCAGTATGAAACATGGTGGTCTCCTCCCTGGCTGTAGAACTCGCGACTCCTCCAGCACCATCTCTGCCTGCATGAGGCCATGCTTCCCACCATGATGATGATTACAGACTGAATCTCTGAAATTGTAAGCCATCCCCAAATAATGTTTGCCTTTATAAGAGTTGCATTGGCCACGGTGTCTCTTTAGAGCAATAAAACTCTAAGACAGGTACCTTTCTTCCTATGGGAAGCAGATGATGAGGCAGGTCCTCCGGAGAGACTGAGTGAGTTCCTGAGTGAATGTGTGGTTTTAACATAGGCAAGGCCAATAAATACTACGGACTTGTGGGAGTGGCAAATCCTTCCCCAGGCGAGACTTAGAGGGATGGCCTAGCCTCTAGTCTGAATGTCAAGGTCGGTGGAATGTGCAGAAAATGCCCATCAAAGCTTTCTCCCTTGGGTGTTTACAGCCTGAAAACTGCTCTCCTACAGAGGCTCTCCCTACTAAGCCTAACTTAGGCTGTGCCTCCTTGTTCAGCTGTATATAATAAGCATGATTCCAGGGTGCTGCAGCCTCTCCATCAGAGACCCCAGTCCTTTCCATCTTGGCTTTTCTCTGTCTCTATGGCTGCCTGTCCTTCATTCTCTCGCTGCCCCAGTTAGGTCAATCCCTGGAACCAAACAAGGATGTGGTGGTCCACCACTGCCAAGGAAAACACTTGTTTCTGATCTTCCAAAGGCCGCTGTCGGCTATCAAGCATTTACAGGGTGTGTGGCTGTCTTAGTTAGGGTTACTATTGCTGTGATGAAACATCATGACCCAAGTGACTTGGGAGGAAAGAGTTGATTTGGCTTAACTTCCACATCACTGTTTATCATTGAAGGAAGTCAGGACCGGAACTCGAACTGGGCAGGAACCTGGAGGCAGGAGCTGAAGCAGAGGCCATGGAGGGGTGCTGCTCACTGGCTTGCTCTCTCTGGCTTGCTCAGCCTGCTTTCTTACAGAACTCAGGACCACCAGCCCGAGGATGGCACCACCCACAATGGGCTGGGACCTCCCCCATCAATCACTAATTAAGAAAATACTCTACAGGCTTGCCTACAGCCCCATTTTATGGACGCCTTTTCTTAACTGAGATTCCCTTCCTTCAAGTGGCTTTAGCTTGTGTCAAGTTGACACAAGACTATCTCACACAATGACTTTGCTGACTTCCTTTCTCATGGGTGTCTTTCTGTGAGAAAACCCTGTCATCACTTGTGTATTCAGGTCTTTTTTTCTGACAAGGACATCAGTCAGTATGGACTAGGCCTGCCCATTTGAACCTGCCCCCGTGTAACCTTAACTTCCTTGTCTCCATACATAGTCTCATCTGAGGAACCATGAGTTTTGAGGGCAAGGTCAGAGTTCAACTTAAAATGTGTGCCTTGTTCCATGATTATTGTGTATTCCTTGAATGAGTCTTAGAACTAGGTAAGTCCAACACAAGGAGGCTGAGGCAGGAGGATTATAAGTTACAGGAAAGTCAGAGCTGTAACAGAGACCCTGCAAACCGATAAGCAAAAGCGTGATTAAAGACAGACCACCATCGCTGCTTCTAGAAGCAGCTTTTCTCCCATAAAGTAACAACAGAGACCAATGCTACAGTACGGAATGAAGAACCGTGGGGATTGTCTGACACAAGGGGGAAGGCCAACATTAAAACTTCTGCCTTCTTTGGCTTTATTTTATGGTTTTGTGGTGAGGAAGTGTAGACCATAAACTATTCCGTGTGATAAACGCTGTGCAGCAAAATGAAGCCAGCACCAGAGAGTGGGGGCAGGGCGGCTCTTCTCAATCAAAGGGTCAGGAGTCTGAACTGTGTGCACTCCAGGGCAGAAAGGACAGCTCCTACATGGGCCCGGGAATAGGAATGTGCCTAGCATGCAACAGTGAGGGCAGAGGCCACGGGCTGGAGGGAAGGTGTGCTAGAGGCTGTGCTGAGAGGGACTGAGGGACAGGTGGCAGGTGATGTGAGAGTTCCTGGACCTGGTAGGTCTTTGGTCAGCTTGTGATGGGAAATCACTGGCGGGGTTGGGTAATCTAGCCAAGGTGCATAGATCATTCTGCCTGCCTCGCTGAGAACGGAGAAAAGCTGGGCGGGTTTGAACCCAGAGAAAAGGCATTCAGCCCCCAACCTGGAGTTCAGATGGCTTGGTGACAAGTCAGTGATTGGGGACTTTTCCTGAATTGACTCTTGTTCCCCCCGGGATCCATTTCTGTCTGGCCTTGTACTTTGGCATTTCTGGTCAGGAAGTGAGAACCACATACCAGCTCACCAGCCCACATTTACGGAAGGCCTGACACACTTGGCTCAGGGGTTACTGACTGTGGCCCTTCCAGAATGAAGGTTACAGAAGCTAACTGGGGCCTTGTGCCGAACCCTGCCTTGTGATTTATGGTAGAAAGCCTCAGTAGCTCTGGCATCCGTCCTGAAGCTGAGGATGGAGGAAGGTCTGGGGGTGAGGACTTTTCTCAGGCCCTTGTGGGACCTGAGCTATGCCTACTGTCCATTATCTGGGCTTATCAGCTCCATTTAACCATCCATTAAAGCAACCATTTGTCCTAGAAGTTAGGTCACGTGATTTATATCCCTATTACCTGGTAGTCAGCGCCACCGTGCCAGCTTACAAGCCTCCTTCTCACTTTGGTAGGATGGTCTAAGGTCAACCTCACCCTTAGCGATACTAACACTCCCACAACGGTCAGGTCAGTGTGGGATCCAGAGAAGAGGGTAGCCACGCCTCTCCCTCCAGCTCTGCCCACCCACGTGGGGCACTCATTAGCCCTACTCCATCCCTTTGATTTATGACTTGGAGCAGCAGTGTGTGCTGACTAGTGAACTCTGTTGTCATTTGCATCAAAGGGAAGGAAAATTGCTAGTTGTTTAGGTGATAAAAGAAAAAAAAAATGGGGGGGGGGTGCTGGCGACATGGCTCAGCGGGTAAGATCACTGACTGCTCTTCCAAAGATCCTGAGTTCGGATCCCAGCAACCACATGGTGGCTCACCACCACCCGTAATGAGATCTGACGCCCTCTTCTGGTGTGTCTGAATTACACAGTGAATTACGCCGGAGTGAGCAGGGCCAGAGCGCAGGGCCAGAGCGAGTGGTGCCGGACCAAGTGGGACTGGCAGAGGTCCTGAGTTCAATTCCCAGCAGCCACACACATGATAGCTCATGGACATCTGTACAGCTACAATGTACTCATACACATAAAATAAATAAAATAAATCTTTAAAAAAAAAAAAAAGAAAAAAATGGAGTCAAGAGGATGTGTTGGAGGGAGCAGAAAAAGTCAAGGCCTTCCAGAGGCAGGTTTGGGGAGCGAGTTTTGAGGTGGGAATGATGGCTGCTTAGAGTGGCATAGGTGACAGGCTTGGTAGAGGATTTCCCTTGAGTCCACCTCGTACCTCTGTTACGAGGAAGCACCCCACTGAGGTGCAGCCCTACTTAAAACGTTTAAACACCTTGATTTACGAAAACTGAAAGTATCTTATACATGAATTTTTCAGGAACTCAAAGGTAGTCCCAGGTTATATTTTTTAAAGCATATATTTTTGTTTTGTTTTGTTAGTTTGAGACAGGTTCTCGCCCCATAGCTCAGGCTTGCCTTCAGCTCATTTCTTCTGCCTCCACCTCCCCAAGTGCTAAGGCTGCAAAACATCAAGATTTTCCGTGAGCAATCAATCCTTGGGTACGTTAATTTTGGCTTTGCTGCTTGCATTCTTCAAGATGACCACCAGAGGGCACTCGACTATTCGGGAGGAGAGGCGCTGTTCTTTGGCTAAAGAAATTCACCTAGTGTTTTCGCAGAACCCAGTTAGACAGGTAGGGGAGCATTACCTGTTCCATATCAGCTGGAGGGGGAGGGGTTGTGTAAACAGCCGCAGTTATCGCTGGGAAAACACCAATTATACTCGGATGAGCTCATCAGACTGCACACTTCCCCATCTAGTTTAGCCTTTCTGTAGATTCACTCTCCCAGAGCAACGAACCAGAGTAAGGCGTTAAGAGCATGTCGAGAAGTCTCCATTTCCTTTCTCTGGACACACTAATGAGCATCCCATCAGAGAGAGAGAAACGGCATTGAACATTCTTTTAAAAGTTCACAGTGTGCCAATGATCAGGGAGCAGAGAGATCGGCTCAGTTATGGGGTACATAGCAAGTGTTTGAGGGCAGAATGAGTGACCTCTGCCCCTCCTATCCTGTTGTTTCCTGTTCACAGACGTTAGCAGTGCAACTGGATGCCACTTGACTGGCATAAAGTATCTAGCAGTTGCTTGGGGAAACCAGCCTAGGCTCACTGATATTTGCAAGAACAAACTTATTAGAAGCAATTCAGCCATTACAGTAGAAATGACCCCCATTGGCAATGGATGCTTCAGTTTTACTAATATGCATAGTGCTGAGTAGTCAAGGAATTTGTGTTAGCCGAGTAAACCCAAGAGGCAGATCTGTTCAAATAACGTGTTAGAGACAGATAAAGGTAGGGGGTTGTTCTAGAATAAAGAGAGCAAAGAGATATAACAGTTAATGTAATGACTGAATCAGGTTTGGATCCTGATTTGTAAAACTAGAATATTCCAAGCCCATTTAGGATAGAAAACAAAACACCACACAGCAGGTCAGCCCTTGAGAGCAGGGATTTGGGCTGAGAAGTAGGTCCGTGGGTAAAGTCAGGTGCAGAAACATGAGGACCAGAGTTCAATTCCCAACACCCACAAGAATGCAGGGCACCCTGGCATATGCCTACTGTCCCAGGTCCGGGAAAGTGAAAACAGGAGAACCCCTGTGGCTTGCTGATGACCAGCCCCAGCCTAATCAGCAAGCGCCAGGTCCCAGTGCAAGGCCTTGTCTCAGGAACAAAGTGGACAACTCCTGAGGAGTCATACCTCTGGTCTCCACTTACCTCGCACAAGCATGTTCACATGCATGTACCCATGCATATACAAGAATCAAACTTTCTCTCTCACAGCTGGAGGCTAAGAACGATGAGCTAGATAAGCCAGGGCAGGCCCTGTGTTGTGCAGTGGTTGCTTGTTCATTCGGAGCCAGCTGCCTTTTCTTTGTGTCTTCACAGAGTAAAATTAATTGATTTGATGGAAAGCATTCCAAGACAGCAAAGCGTTCAAGCCGAGGCAGAGTTATTCACTCTTCTTAGCCTGATCTACAGAGAGAGATGAAGAGGGAAATGGGAAGGGAGGGAAAGGAAAGACGGGGGAGGGAGGGGAAGAAGCAGGGACGGAAGAAGAGAGGGAGAGAAATCCAGAAAGTACAGTGTGTAGACAGTAAGCAGTTTGGTCAGGAAAGCAGAGTAGACAGGGCAAGCATGCACAAACAGCCATCACTGTTAAAAAAAAAAGATTGATACAATGTAAGAGAAACTAAGTTCCAAGTACTGGAAGAGAATAGTTACCTGAGGGGCAAGGCCCATTCATTGAAGACTCTGGGTGCTAAAGCACACACATTCCTTTGAAAGGAGATTACCTTCACAGAGTGCCTGAGAAGACAGGCTGCAGGGCTCGAAGCTTTAACAAGGCTGCCTAGAGAAATGTTTGTGCTGTCCAGCTCAAAAATGCTCAGAGGCCACTGTCATCCAGGCCCAAGTGAGCCAGGTGATACCTTGAGCCGGCAGCAGATTGGGGGCACACGGTGCTCCTTTGCAGGAGTTACAGGGTCCTGGAGGCTGGGCCCCAAGGTTCTAGACAGCTGCTGAGGATAGCAGAGTCACTGTGGGTTTGTGGAGCTCCTGAGTGGGCCGTGCCTGAAACGGAAGTCGTCTAGATTGCCATGGAGACCCCAGGACCCTGGAGATGCAGAAATGTGGGACACCTGGCAAGGGACATTGACTGGACAACTCAAGAGAGAGGTCATGTGTACTGCAGGGGGCAGAGTTGGAGGGACAGGGCTACCAAAGGTATTCAAGCCCAAACAGTCCCACCACGAAACTCAGATGCCAGACTCCCGACATGGAGTTGTAGGGGGCACCACCTGCACTGCTTGGTGTTGGTAGTTGTTTTGTTCTGGTTTTGCTATCTGGTTCTTTGTTCGGCTATTCTCCTACACCACCTACTTGGAGCAGCAGGGTTACCCTTCACCATTACCTATTGAAAGTCTGTGACTATCTATCTACCTACTTATTTATTTTTATAGGGGCTCACAGTTAAAAAGTTACCAAAAGTCTCAGAAGACACTGGACTTTTGGACAATACTTGAAGTTGGTTGGGAAGCATTTTTGCATTATGAAATGACCATCTTAGGGACCAGAGGTGGATATAGAGTGTCCCTGAGTGGCTCATGTGTTTGAACACTGGACCCTCAGCTGGTGAGTCTAAAAGTGGAAGTGAGCCAGTGGGAGACCAGCTCTAAGGATTATGGCCAAGCTCTATTTGACCCAAGCTGCTTCCTGGCCCACCAAGATGTGAGCAAGTAACCTGGACTGGCTGGTTTTGTGTGTCAAGTTGACTCAAGCTGGAGTTATCACAGAGAAAGGAGCTTCAGGTGAGGAAATGCCTCCATGAGATCCAGCTATAAGGCATTGTTTCAATTAGTGATGGAGGAGGAAGGGCCCATTGTGGGTGGTGCCATCCCTGAGCTAGTAGTCTTGGGTTCTATAAGAGAGCAAGCTGAGCAAGCGAGTAACATCCCTCCATACCCTCTGTATCATCTCCTGCTTCCTGACCTGCTTGAGTTCCAGTCCTGACTTCCTTTGGTGATGAACAGCAATGTGGAAGTAAGCTGAATAAACCCTTTCCTCCCCAACTTGCTTCTTGGTCATGATGCTTGTGCAGGAATGGAAACCCTGATTAAGAGATGACCTTACACTTCTGCCTCTGTGGGCAAAGGGAGGCTCTGCTGCCACGCTTTCTATACTGCGACAGACTGTGTCCCCCTCAAACTGTGAGCTAAGTTAAGCCCTTCTTTCCTTGAGTAGTTTCTTTCAGGTAACGAGAAAAGCAGTAAATATAGGTGCTAACCTCATCCATTGGCAGCTTCACCCCTGTGACCCACCCACCTCCCTAAGTCACCGTTCCTATACCATTATATTGGTGATTACATTTTTTTATTTAACTTTTTATTGATTCTTTGTGACTTCACATCACGCACCTGGATCCCACTCATCTACCCATTCCTTTGTACCTGTCCTCTGTCCTTGCAACCTCTCCCTCCAAAAGACAAAAACAAAACAAAACAAAACAAAAAAAAACTCATTGTGGAAGCTGAAGTGTGTCACAGTGTGTCTCACAGAATACCCTTTGTCCACACTTCTTTACTTGCAAATGTTTATTGCAATGACTCATTGGTCTGGTTCGAGGCCTCTGTCTTCTACTACACTATCAATGCTGGATCCTCACTGGGACTCCTCTAGGATATCCTGCTGTTAACCTGTGTCATGGAGATCCTGTAGCTTTGGATCTGTAGGACTGGCTCCTTTATACACTCTAGCAGTTCTTTGATGGGGGAGATATTAGAGTGGGCCAACTCAAAGCCCTGGATCCTGGTCTGGGTGGTAGCCAGCTCCCCCAATACACACACCACTAGGTCGAGCTTTCCAGTATTGCCCCAGCTAGATTACCCAGTGCCATAGTGGCAAGGGACAGAGGCCTATGTGGCACCAGCTGGGGGCTATCTCAGGCTTGTGCCCCTCCTGGGCTGAGTGGCCAATAATCAAAATTTAATATATGAGTATTGATGAGAGATATAAATATAAGTTATTTCTCTGCTGGTGAAATGAGTCAATTCAAGGCAGATTAGATTAGATTAAATGCAGATTAAATTTGGGAAGTCCCAAGAACTAAGGTCAGGGGAGTTGCCATGGGATAGGAGACAGAGGGGAAGGGGGAAGAGAAAGAGAGCTCACAGAGAGAGGGAAAAGGAGAAGAGAGAGAAGATGAGGGAACAGACCAAAATGCCTGGTTTCTATAGGGAGGAGCCTGTGGAGGAAGGGCAGCCCAATAACTAAAGAACTAATTCCTTGATAGTCTGCTATTCAACAGTTGTAGGAGTTTTGACCAAATGTTGTCAAGTGTGGCTGTGGGGCAAGCCCTTGTGTTGCACATTGCAAGAGTGTTTAGAGTTGATGGTCATGATGGTTGTTGTATCTTTTAAAAAATAATCCAGGAGGAAAAAAAATATCAGATGAGAAAGTAGTCCTATTTTTTTTGGTAGGACTCAAAATTTCCCTACTTAAAATGTTGTGCTAAGAGAAGGTGGCATCATTCCCATTAGCAAGTGACTTTCAAAATCAAGGTGATGACCCTATGGCAAGAAGTACAAGTGTCTGGACTAGACTGAAACTAGACCTTCCCACATAGGCTATGAGCGAATGTTCCCTCTCTTCTTTCCTTTCGTATCCCCATTCATTTGTTTGTTTGGAGACAGAGTCTTCCTCTGGCCCCGGCTGGCCTTGAAGAGCAAAGATCCTCCTACATCAGCTTCAAAAGTGTGGGATTGCAGGTGCGAGCCATCAGGTCCAATTGACTTCTTACTCTGGTGATCTAGTTCTATGGTCATGAAACATTCAATGTTTTAAAAGCTCTGAACCACGGAGGGAGGTGGTTTCTACAAAATAAAGTCAACCAGCAGATTGCTCAGCCTTGAGAGAGAGGGAGGTTATTTGCAAGCAGTATGTCATTTCAAGATGCTGTTTGATTGTGAAATGAAATTGAGTCTCTTCCAGCCTAGATGAGCATCATTGTATGTGGGCTGCTTTCCTTTAAGCCACAAATAATCAGTGGTCCATAAGCTATTCTTTTTGTTTTTGAAATGCTGTTATCTTTTTAAAAACAGCCACCCATCTACTCACTCAAAGGTGGGGGTAGTGTGGAATGATGATAGATGTGGAATGACATAGAAATGACAGTCATTGTGTCACCTTCACGTAGCAGTGCTTCTCAAGCACCCGTGGTTTCTGCTGTATCTGAGGACTGTAGCTGTCAACTTCTGAATTGCTATAGAGAAATACCTGACATAAAATGACCAAAGGGAGGAAGGATTCAGTCTTTCATGGTGTGGTAGTTTGAATGAGAATGCTCCCCTCTCCCCACCAAATAAGCTCATATATTTGACTACTCCATCACTTGTTAGTAGCACTGTTTGGGCTTGGTCCCAAGTTAGTGGAACTATTTGGGAAGGATCAGGAGGTGTGACCTTGAAGGAGGTATGTCACTGGGGGGTGGGCTTTAAGATTTCAAAAGCCCATTCCAGCCCCCATCTCACTCTCTCTGCCTGCCACTTATGAGTCAGATATGAGCCCTCAGCTTCTGCTCCTGTGCAGTGCCTGTCTGCCTGCCTGCCACTGTGCATCCTGCAATGATGGCCTTTGAAACTGGGAGCAATTCTGCAATTAAGTGCTTCGTTTTATAAGTTGCCTTGGTTGCAGTGCTCTGTCAGAGCAATAGAACAGTAACTAAGACACACGATGAGGATGGTCTAATGGAACAGAGCTGTTTAACTCATCTTACCCAGAAAGCAGGGGTGAGTCCTGATAGAAAGGGTCAGGGCAGGCTCTAAACCTCAAGACACATCTCCAGCAAGGTGCCTCCTCTAGCCAGGCCACACCTCCTATAACATTTTCATTTATTTAGTATGTATAGTGTGTGTGTGCACATGTGTGCCCAAGCGCTCGTGCAGAAACATGTATTATTCCACACATGTGAAGGTCAGAAGATAACTCACAAGAGCTAGTTCTCTTTCTTCTACTATGTGGATTCTGGAGATCAGGCTTGGTAGCAGGCACCCTTAGCCACTGAACTATCTGCCCAGCCCATATTCTAGGTATTTCTTAATCCAACCAACTTGTCAGTCAAAATTCATCATTGGAATTATTAACAATAGATTCATTGCTTGTTTAATATCATCCCTTAAATCGATTCAACTAAGAAAAAACATAAATGCCTACTTTGATCTTACTATCTGTAATGTCTTTGGTGTGTTAATTCTATTTTGTAAGCTGTTAACTAGTGGTCTAGTGTGTATTAACAATATGTAACAGAAATACAGATATAGGGCTCCACCCTTCAGGAAGGACTTGAGGCAAATGGCCCCATGTAGAAGGCAGGCTCATCCTTCCCTCCTCCTTCCTGTTAAGATTTTTGGTAGGAGATGAGAGATTAAAATTGATTTGTACAATGACTATCTGGGGACCCAAGGAAGAACTTCAGTGATCGTTTATCTGATGGCTGAGAGTTCTGATAGGGATTGGACATCTGTGAAGTTCCCTGGCAAAAAAAGATCCTTTAAAGCAATTTTCCTATCACATGCTCCAGAACTGTAGACTGACAAATAAAATAGAAGAGTGATTTGGAAGATGGAATGTGTTTGCCACCAATGACCCGAGTCCCATCCCCTGGACCCATTAGAAGGAGAGAACCTAACTCACTGATCTTAGCTACCTTTCCTCCGCTGTGATAAAATATCCAGCAATAGAAACTCAATGGAAGGGATGGGGGCGTGTTTTGGCTCCATCCATCATGGCAGGGGAGTCAAGTCAAGGCAGTGTGGGCTTTAAGCAGCTGTTCCTGACCTGTGAGCAGTGTATGCTCGCTTCTGCTCAGCCTCTATAGTCTAGGATTCTAGTCAGGGAACGCTGCCCATGTACACTGGCCAGGCAAGCTCGCCTCAGTTAACTTAATCAAGGTAATCCTCCACAGGCATACCCCGAGGGCTGCCACCCAGGTGATTCTAGACTGGCTGAGGTAATGATTAGCTCTAATGGGCACAACAGGTAAAGTCTGGGATAGACTGTTTTCTTAGCCTGATGCTTTATAGCAGAGTTTCTCAAGCTTCCTAATGCTGCGTCTGACCCTTTAATACAGCTCCTCGTGTTGTGGTGGCCCCCCAATTATTTTTGTTACTACTTCATAACTTTAATTTTGCTGTTATAAATTATAAATATCTGATATGATAAATGATCCCTATGAAAAGGGTCATTTAGCCCGTAAAGGGGTCGCAACCCACAGGATCAGAACTGCTGCTTTATAAGGATCTGACATTCTTTGAGGCTGCATCTTCATTCCTTGTTCTTTTAATGAGCCATCCATCCCCCTATTTAGTTTTGTTTCTGAGGCATGGGCTGACCTCAGGCTTTCCACCCATGTTTTCAGGTGACAGTCATACACATTTATACCAATGGTTTCTTAGTGATGTCTGTCCTAGCTTGCTTTCCATTACTACAATACAATACCTGTGGCTGGGTAATTTATAAAGAACGAAGATTATTTCACTCACAATTCTTTAGGCTGAAATCCAAGGTCGTGGCATCTGGTAAGGGTAGGTATTGCTTCATTTCACGGCAAAAAAGCAAAAGGACCACCAGGAAAGGATAGAAGAAAGATGACAGGTGGCCACACTTTGAAGTGATACATCACCGTGATGTCTGTAAAGGAACAGAACTGATAGGCTGCATGTATGTGTGTGTGTGTGTGTGTGTATGTATGTATGGATGTATGTATGTATGTACGTATGTTCCCTGCTCCATCTCTCTCTGTCTCTGTCTGTCCCTCCCTCTCTCCCTCCCTTCTCCCTCCTTTCCTCCCTCCCTCTCTCCCTCCCTTCTCCCTCCTTCCCTCCCTCCCCTCTCCCTCCCTCCCCTCTCCCTCTCTCCCTCCCTCCCTCCCTCCCCACACTGGAGAGCTGGAGAGGCTGAGAACCCAGGGGTTGTTCAGCCCATGAGTCTGTGTGTCTCAGCAGACGCAGTCTTGCTCTGTTGTACTGGAGGAAAGCAAACCTGGCTGCCCACCAAGAGCGAGGGAGCAGAGAGAAGGAGCACAGACGAACAGCAGTTCCTTCTTTCATGCCCTGCAGCTTGTGGTTTTAGGTGGCTGCAGACATAGTCATGCTGACTTTGGAGATCCACCATCACAGTGGTTGATGGAGTGCCACAAGAATGGCACTCCCCTTTCTGAAAGGTACGTCTCTGGACATGGTCTCATTGGAGATCAATTCCCTCCTGCATTTCAGAAGGACAGCCGTTTCCAGCCACTTTAGGAGCAGTGAGAAGTGTACAAACACACTTGAGTTGATTTTTCCTTTGTGTGTGTGTGTGTGTGTGTGTGTGTGTGTGTGCGTGTGTATGTGTGTGTATGTGTGTGTGTGTTTAATCCCTACACTCCATCCCAGCTTGAGGCTGAATGTGGGGAGACAGTGGAGAGTCCAACAGTCATGGTTCCTCTTCATGGTGCCTTCTAACTGGTTTGAGAGTTGGAGAACAGTCGTGGCAGCTCCCAAAGAAACAGCACATTGCCTTGCATCATATGGTTTGCACTGAGATGGGAGGAAACTATAGTGCCCCATGCCCTCCTGGGGTGAGCAGCACACCTTCAGGTGAGGAGTTGTGAGGGGCCTGGGGACTGCTGGACCAGACACAGCCATTGTCAGAGGTTTGATCTTTTCCTATTAGGAAACCAATGGGAAATTTCAAAACGGCTTTAACGCCTCAACAAAAGCAAGGTTGCATCAGCCACAAAGGAAGAGAAATGAACTACTCATTGTTTTCTCACCCTCCCCACCCCCACCAGCAAACCCTCCAACCCCCCACCAAACCTGCTCCATTTCTCATTTCATTGAGTGGTCTGACCAGCCAGTCAGTAACTCAACCCAAACACCTAGATCATCATCCCATGATGATGCTTGTGTTCTGTAGCTCTTACCCCACATCTAAGACATGGCTCACTGGATGGATACACTGGAGGCCCCTCAATAAGGACCTCATCACCATGACTAGGCTCTATACCCAGGACAGTGGGGGGGAAATGCAATCCTCTTATTATTAGATTCACAGGTGATGACCGTAGGCTGAATGGACTACCAGGAAGATTTGGGGACTGAGTCTTTGTTACTGACAAAGATCCTGGAGTCCTGTTTACCAGTAACTGACATTATGTTCAGACACCTCCAATTGATCTCTTCCCCAATGTCCTGTTAAACCCCTGCCTCTATCACCTCTGTGGGCTCTGACACCAATTCAACCCCAGGGCTCGTGCCCATCATCCCCTAGTCAGGCCCCAACCCAAGCCACCAGGACAACACAAAGACCGAGTAAGAATAGCCCTGACTCCCTCTGGAATATGATGGTCCAGTCTTTTCAGTAAGGGGGTGTCCAACCTGGCAAACATCGAATTGAATGACTACTGTAAGCTGACCAGTCACCAATGCCTCCAGATCTGAGTTAGCTGAGTCATGCTGGCAGTGCTATGAGATAAGACTGCCCTACTTTGAAGGCACAGCCCTGATTGGAAACTATACTGAAACTGAGAACCCCAGTGAATGTAGACAGCAACAGGTGAGGCCAGGCTGACTGATCTTTTAGGCCATAGAGGATCAGGGCACCTGCATAGGGACAGTCCCTGGGGCCTACAAGGTAAATCCAGATAATGATAAATAACTATTACCACCCACCAATGCCTGGTGGGCAAGCACTGTAAGGGCTTACCCCATGCATCCATGGGGCTATATGACATTAGGGCAAAGAATCCTGTTTACTTGTCCAGTTGTTTCTCAGGATCATCTATCACACAGACAAACAAGTCCTAGATTTCCTGGGTAACTAAATCCTCAGGTTTAGTCCTCTCAAGAGCCAGGAGAAAACCAATTTCTGTTGTAACTCTGGCAGTTCTCATAGGACTGGGAGTGGCTGGCACAAGAACCAGGATGGCTTCTTTGATGTTACAAAACAAACATTGGGACGGTTTAAGAGGGGCCATAAATACTGATAGAGATTAGAAAAAGGAATCTTTCTCCTCCAAGATTCCCTGGGCTCCCTGGCAGAGGTAGTACTCCAGAATAGGAGGAAGCCAGATCTCCTGTGGAGAGGCTATGTGAAGCCCTCAGAGAAGAATGCTGATTTTATGTCGACCACTCCAAACTGGTCAGTGAGTCAATGGCCAAAGTTAGAGAAGGCCTAGCCAAGAGAAAACCAAAGAGAACAGGCACAAGGCTGGTTCAACTCATGCTTCAACAGCTCTCCATGGCTGACCACCCTGATATCTACCCCACTGGGCCCCCTGCTCATTTTACTTTTGCTTCTCATCTTTGGCCCCTGAGAAACTGGCTCCCTTTGGACCAGTTTGTGAAAGACAGACATGGGATTATCAAACTTATGGTGATGAAAAGTCACCACCAGTCCCTCCAGAATAAAGCCTGTGAGCTTCAGGAAGTCCCGTGGTTGGGCCTTCTAGTTACCAGAGAAAGGGGAGAACAAGAGGCCAAACCTATTCCATCTTGGAACTGGCCTCCATCTTAAAAGAAAAGGAGGAGGAGGGAGAGGAGGAGTAGTAAGAGGCCTGAGAACTTGGCCTGCAGCTGAACCCAAGCTGCACCAAGTACCAGGAAGGAGCCCACCACTTGTCCTTGGCCAGAGTTACTCTCTAGCTACTTAGTCAAAGACTAGTCTGATTGTTTCAGAAGTACTTTCAGACCGTCCATGATTGTATACAGTCTGGCTTCAGAGCATCCACCTGTTGGCTTGCAATAGATACTCAGAGGCTTGCCAGGCTGGACCCCCTCTCACTTCCATGTCCTATAAAACCTTGTCCCAGTGAGACTTCTAGGCTGCTTCACGAAGTCGTCCTGTAGGACAGCGGTGAGTAAGCCCAAACTCGAGTTTGCAACAAAGAGACCCTGATGTGATTCCATCAGAAATGGCTCCTTGTTGGCCTTTTGGGGTTCACGAATACTTCGTGGCACAATAGTCTGACCAGCCAGGCAGTAACTCAGCCCAAACACCTAGATCATCACTCCACGATGATGCTTGCTTTTTGAAGCTCTTAACCCATATCTAATCCGTGGCTCAATTTTCTCCACTTTAACCCTTCGATACTCCAGAATGCATTCAATTCTCTATCTCTTGTCATTAAACTTGTACAGTTGTCTTCTCCTGGCCTCTGGTGCCCCTGGGGTCCGCTCTCCACAGAAAGTGGTACATTCTGAACCCTGGCCGCATAGTCCCTAAAGTCCAGGGGAACAAGGTAAATCAATAGCTTTGCCCATAATTGTGGCAGCTTGACTCTGGCTAGACCTTGGGACCTTCTCAGCTGCAAGCAACCATTTTCTTACTAGCCACACCATGAGACATGCAGTACTATTTCTTAGTGCCCACCTCAGAATATGGGACCCCCTCCTTGCTATTTGTAAAGTAGCTGGAGTCGGTAGTTATTCATCATATACAGGAATAAGCCCCTCAGCATTGGGGCTGTGTATCTAGGGTATCCAATGTGAGATGGGTAGTTGGGTACATGCATGAAACAAACTCAGTGGAGAGATCTGCCCTGAGGAATCTTTATGTGTCAACTCTCCATGATCATTGACTTAGGGAAGCCAGAAATCAGAGGCACTCTCAGCAGAGAATGGGGACCCAGCCAGAAACTGGGCTGAAGACATTCCAAAGGAGATTTTCTGTGGCCAGAGAAAAGGATTTCCAGCTCTCTTGCCTTTTATTTTAAAACTAGTACTAATGGGATTGGAACATTCCTGAATGTCTCCAAACGGACTTTAGAGGAAGCAGCTGGGCCTGTTTTCAGCTTGGGGAGGAAGTTGAAGTTTAGAACTAATCTTTGGGATTGCCATCAGGAGTTTGACTCCCTGCCATTTAGTAAGTCATTTACCAGCACCTTAGACGCCACCGAAATGGAGGAAGTAAACTTCTCAGGGAAGTGTTCTCCAAGTGGAAGGCACCAAGTGAGGTGATAGAAGAAGACCTAAATGTTGTGTCTAGAAAAACGGGGAGGGGAGCCCAGGGGAGGATGGCTAGGATTGTTCAATACTGTGTAGTGAATTAGCTGTCCCACTACAGGTTTGGAGGCATTAAGGCCAATGGCAGCCTTTACCGAATTGGGCTAGACCAGGAAGGAGGAGGCCAGAAAAGGATGTCTTAAAAGCCAAGGGCTGTTGGGTTTTATGGAGCATGAAATGTACCCAGTGGGAGGCATTTGAGCAGCAAAAGGTCACAAGTGTTTCGGGTCAAAGTGAGAGCAACATGCAAGGACTATGTGGGAGCGGGCCTCCAACTTCTGTGCTAGAGACCTTTGTGACACTGTGGCTTCCTGGTTCTCAAGCCCCTGACAGATGGAGGGGGGGCTCCTATTGCTGACTAGAGGCAAGTTCCCCTCTAACCCCCTAATCACCGATGTAGAAATGGGTATATCTCCTGAAGCAGAAGTGTGTCCTCCTGGGAGATTCCATTCTCTACACTCTGGAAAAGCGTAGAAAAGCTATTTAATAATAGTGTGCTTTGGGCTCTGGCTAATGGCCAAAGAGGAACCTGCCTCTCGAATGACAAAAAGACATAAAAAAAAAAAAAAAAAAAAAAAAAAAAAAAAAAAAAAAAGAGGAAGGGAAGCGATTGCTGTTACGTATGGTGAAGAGCAAAGTTTATTATAGGTAAAAGGGAGCACACAGTCAGAGGCTATCAGGGAGAATGAACATCTCCAGACTGAGCTGGGCCACCTGAGGAGAGCTAGAGGGGAAGCCACCAACCAAGAGAGGCAGCTTGGGCTAAGAGACTGGCCAAGAGAGTAAGGGGCAAACTGAAAGGACCAGGTAACCAAAATGGCTGAGTTACACAGGGAAGGGCGTCTGAGGAGAAGGTCAGCACAGCTGGGGGCGGGGAGGGGGGGAGGAATTAGGGTAGGGGCGGGGTACGCCAGACAAGTAACAAGTAAGGACTAAGGGATGCAGGCCCCAGTATAAACAGACTGTAGGCTGCAAGTCTGGCCATTTGGGCAGATGAAAGATTTACACGACAAAATATTGCCAGAATTATTTCTTAAGTACATCAGTGTTGTTCGATAATAGTTGTTACCGAGGGTCATCTTGCCCACTGGGCAGAATTATGCTTTTCTCCAGAGGAGACACGGGGCTTTACGTCAGGCCAGGACTTAAGGATGTTTGTCTGTCTGTTAGAAACAGGTTCTTTGATATGGCCAACGGCTGGCTGTAAGTCAGGGTTGTCTTTTTGGGTTATGGGAATGGAACCTAATGCAGGTCAATCCCCGGGAACAAACATGGCTTGTTTTTGTTTTTTGTTTTCTTTCGAGATAGGGTTTCTCTGTATAGCTGGCTGGCCTCGAACTCAGAAATCCGCCTGCCTCTGCCTCTGCCTCTCAAGTGCTGGGATTAAAGGCGTACTGCCCGGTTTGGGAACAAACATTTACAGAATTATTTCTAACAAGCCTGATAACCTTGGATTTATTTTAAAGGTAGCACTAACTTAGCTAAATTCTACTTTGTGTCACTTCTTGTCTCCTAAGCAAGTTTATTAATAAATCCCATCCCTCCCACCAGGGAGCTGCAGACTTCACTCTCCAGCCAGTGGCTCAGAGTCCAGGCCAGGATACCAGTAAGCGCTTTGAGGAGCCAAGAGCTACCAGCAATCACTGCTAGAGACTGGCTACAGTGGCTGCCGCATAAACCTCTAGGCGGGTATCCATGGTGACTGACAGACGCCACGTCCAATAGCCGGCCGGGTGCCTGTTTGTTTCCGTCCCATCCTCCCCAGGGATTGAAGCTTCTTTGACTGACAGCTCGTCCTGGGCGCTGTTACGTAAGGGGAGGTACGAGTGCGGCCCCACCCGAGTGGCGCTAACTTGATTGGCAGGACGGAGAGCCGACCCCCAGCACCTCCCGGAACTACGTCCTTGATGGACGGCAAGAGAGCCATTCGGCACGGGCGTCCGAGGGGAAGCACCCAGGCTGGGGCGTATCCAGGGCGTGTCCCGCTGAGAGCAGGGCGGGGCGGGGCTCTGCGGGAGAGGAGCCGCAGGGGCCGGGCTGCACTACAGCCGGAGATGCTGTTGGCCCGTGGTGGCGCTCGGCCCCTAGCGCTCCGCACTGAGGGCATCCAGGTAAGCGTTCCTACCTCTGGGCTGGTGACTACCGAGTCGTGAGGGTCGCGGGTTTGGGTCCGCGGCCCGGCCTTCGGTTCCCTGTGGTGCGCTAGGGACCGGGGCGACGGCGGCCGCGCGGGGACACGGGGGCGGGGCCGCACCTGTGCGCTGCAGGCACCTGCTGCACCTCCTCGGAGGAAGAGGGAGGCGGGTTCGGGGGTGCTTCGGTCCGGCTGCGCCTCCCGCACTGGGTCCCGTCAGTCTGGCGAGGGGCTGACATGAAGCTCCAGGCTCCCGGCCTCAGCTGCAGACTCGCGGGCCCAGCCGGCTTCCAACTAGCTTCAAGGCTAGGGCCGGGCAGCAGCCTTGCATCACCTCGGGACAGGTTTGTCCAGATTCTCTACGTGCTCCGAAACGGGATTGTGCCCCGGGCGAGGGTGCCCGGCCCAGCTAGCTGCCCAGCCGGGCTGTCCGAGGCCCGAGCTGTTTATTTTTCCTCGGTCCTGTCTGGTGGCCTCTTAATGTGGGATTTCGTAAACCCTTTTTGGGGTGATACATTAGTTAGTGCCTATGTTAGCTGTGTGACACAGAAGAACGATGGTAGCTAGGTCTCTTTTGGCCCTCTGTGGTATTACTCACCGTCGCATAGGTGAAGATGCTTACTTCGCTCAGTTGTGCAGTGTAAATGCACGCAATCTTTTTTTTTTCTTTTTTCTTTTTTCTTTTTTCTTAAGAGTCAGAGGAGCAGGAAGTCTGGTGGTATTTTCTGGGAATAAGGATGGTTGGAGCCTGTTTTCCTTACATTTGTCATTACTATTGGACGATGTCATTCTATGCTTATGGTAGATTGCTCATCTAGCAAACTGTAGTTTCTGAAAAGTTGGCTACAGTTCCTTGTGCTTATGTTACTATTGGAATCATTTAGTTAAAAATATCGTTTCAATGTTTGGTACATGGTACCCTTTGGAGGAACTGAGGGCCATGCACTGAATTTTTAAAGGCAAAAGACGTGAAAGATACCCAATGCCAGTACATTTACAATCAAGAAATGCCACGCCTCTCAAGAGGTGAAGAACAACCTCGAGAAAACGTGTGTGTCTAGGCAGTGGGTTACTAATCCTGAAGAAAAATATATGGTTTTCATTTGAGCCAGACAGGAACATACCCCTCCCTGATTTTTTGGTATACTATTGTGTCAGCCACCTTTAAAAGTAGGTTTGCAAAGTCTTACCTGGCTGCAAGTCAGCAAGTTAGTGGGAGAAGTGGGATCCCTGTCCTCTGGTTTAATTGCTGGGTGACACTGTCTCCTGGAAAGCATGGCAGCAGTTCTAGGCATTGGCTGGTACCCACCCATGGGTGCTGTGTGCACACAAGCCACTGCTGGTGAGAGATACTGGTATAACATTGCTTCTTAGAAATGTGAGTGTTGACCCTTTTCACCTTCAGCTTTTCAGGGATACAAATAAGCATTCCCTTTAAACTCCGTCGACTTTGAAGAGAGTGTCTTACAGCTGGGCTGGCTAATTTTGTGTCTTTGTATATTTACTAAGTCACCCACTGACCTTGTGATCTTTGAAACCTGATTTCTTATCCACTACCTGAAGGTTCTCTCCTTTGAACCCTGCCTGCATGGATGTACACATTTGAAATTCCTCAGGTTTGGGGCTGGCGAGATGGCTCAGTGGTTAAGAGCACTGACTTCTCTTGTGAAGGTCCTGAGTTCAAGTCCTAGCAACTACATGGTGGCTCACAACCATCCGTAATGACATCTCATGCCCACTTCTGGGGTGCCTGAAGACAGCTACAATGTACTTTCATATAATAATACATAAATATTTTTAAAAAAATTTCTCAGGTACCAAATACTATAGAATTTTTTACTGTATTTTTAGTACTTTACAAACCTCCTTTTGCTAGGTATGCCTGTTACCTGTATTCCCTGTAGTTTAAGGCAGAGGCGGGAAGATTGGGAGTTTGAAACCAGCCTGGGCTGTGTCCTGAATTCCTGACTAACCTAGACCACATAGTGAGTTTTTGTTTTGTATTCTTTTCTTTAAAGGGCAGTTTCTTGGGGTAGTAGGGACAGGACTCTGCCCCCCTTTTCTGATACATGTATACTCAGTTTTTTCCCCTTTTTTTCTAGAGACAGGGTTTCTCTGTGTAGCCTTGGCTGTTCTGAAACTCAGTCTATAGGCTAGGCCGGCCTTGAACTCAGAGATCCATCTGTTGAGATTAAAGGAGTGCAACACTATCACCTGGCTCCTGTTTTTTCTTACTGCATTGGCTATTAGTCTTATGCTTGAGACAGGTCATTCAGGACATTCCTAGTCACTCACGGTGATGATAGAGCATGAGTGTAGGTGTTAGAGTGCATACTGACTTCCCATTTGTTAGGTGCCTGTAGGAGCCATTTAGTGCTATAGGAGCGATGGCTGCATTGTAAAGCAAAGCTGACTCTTGACCTTGCCTATTCTAAATGCTGGTCAGGAACCTGGGACTTAGATGATGATTTTGTTTGCTTGTTTTTGTGTCAGCAGGTATCACTATGTAATCCAGACTGGCCTAAAACTCTGCATCCTCCTGCCTCATCCTCTCAAGTACAGGGCTTAGTGTGCTTGGCTGTGTACACTCTTTTGTTGTGAGAAGTATTTAGCGTCTGCAGTGGAAGGGTTTGGAGAAGAGCTCTTCTGAGAGCTCTGATGCTATTCCCAGCCCTCTTAACTTGGGGACTGCTTGGCATGGTGTGCCCAGGGTGTCAGGCTCTGTCCTAACTGTTGGTGTTGGTATATTTGCATTTCTCCCATTTGTTTCAAGGCAGCGTGATTGCTGAGGACAGAAGAGTTTGATGACACTGCACTGAAGTTCTTTGTGTGGAGTACACGTTATGAACCCTTTGTGGAGCATGTCTGCAGGCTCTGTGCGCAAAGTAGGTACAGTCACCAAAAGCAACTCTGGTTGACATGGAGGCCAGCCATCTATAGCAAAGCCACCTGTAAATGTTAGCAAAAAATTTCCTGGTTTTCTTTTTGAGAAATCACTCTGTTCATTAAGTTGGGTTTCTTCGGCTGAGAGCTCACACCAGAAGTTCTGATGATTACTGTTATGCTAAGATCATTTCATCTAGATTGTATTATGCAGGATGAAATTTGTGACACATTCTGAACCTTTCTCTACTGAAACTTCTGTCAAGTCAACTAAGAGTTGGGAGAATTAAATTTAAAATGTCTTTCTTTACTTTTTAGAGTCAAGTCTTACTGTATATCAAAGGATAGCCTGGTATTCTGTTGTCTAGGTTGCCCCAAATAGCAAGCTTCTTGCCTTAGCCTACTGAGTGTTGGGATTATAAGTCTGAGCTATCATGCAGTTTTAAAATTATATATATGTATATATACATGCACACACAGATATGTGGGCTGGCAAAACAGCTTACCGGACAAAGGCACTTGTTGCCAAGTTTGAATTTGTCCCTTGACTTCTGTATGTGTGCCATGGCTTCAAAGAAATAATATAATTACAAAAATCTAAGGAAAAAAATACATTTTCCTCTTAGGAAAGCTTAAAATATACAAGTAGTAATTTAAAAGTTCAGTTCCACCTGTAGGTCAACAACATTATTACCTTTTTCCCTATGCATATAATAGAGTTTTTATATAACAAACAAAATAGCCTTTGTTGTACTCAGGGTTGGGAAGCACCAGTGAGATCCTAGTTTTCTGGTCATTCTGAGCTCTCTGACTAAGGCTAGCAGTATATGCTGGAGTCGCAGGTGTGGCAACAGTAGGATCAGATGTGACCTAAGCAAGTGAGATAATAGCTCTGCTTTCCTGTTGCTATCCCAATGCTCACACTGGGGCCACTGATTTCAGCCATCTGTCCTACTTAGTTTGAACTCCACAGCCCAACTTTCTATAGCATCTGCATGTACTATCGTATCTGGTCTTGTTAATGGCTTTCCTGCTTCAATTGCTCATGAAAGGCTTGACTGCATTGTTCTTATGGGATGCAGCTAATGGGGTTTTTACTGATTTAGTCTTGTTTAGTCTTGTTTGCTCCTTCTATGACCTGCCTTCTCAAGGGATTTGAAGGCATCTTAATCATGGTATGAGAATTTCTATGTAAACAGTAACTCTAACTTAGAAGCTAGGATGGAGCTAACAGTGTGCTCTGTTTTCAGAGTTGCCATAAATGCTCTCACAATTTCATCTTGAACAGCGAGCTGAAGGTGAAGAGAAGACATTAGCAGGGGATGTGAAAACCAGTCCTCCACGAAGTGCACCCAAAAAACAGCTACCTTCTATTCCCAAAAATGCTCTGCCCATATCGAAGCCTACATCTCCTGCCCCAGCAGCACAGTCAACAAATGGCACCCATGCCTCTTACGGACCCTTCTACCTGGAATATTCGCTTCTTGCAGAATTGTGAGTCCTTCACGGATGACTGGTCAGTTATGAATGGTATCCCTGAAAGTTAAGAATGAAGTCATGTCTCCTGATAGACTGGTGAATTAATCTTACAACTCAGACTTGTTCACAGCTTGCTCCACTTTGGAGAACAGTATAGGACTTTTGAGAACACACAATTGATTAGGAACCCTGTGGCTTAGCTTCAGCCTTCCCTTCTGTGAGGCATTTCACTGGAAGAGCTTTCTGGAGTCAGTGGGCAGGGGCTGGGTAGCAGCCTCTTGGGTCACACCCATTGGGGAGTATGGGCTCCATGTTGGCTCCCACATTATCAGAAACACCCTGACAGATAGGAGGAGTTTCAGTAGGGAAGAGTCAGGGAACAGGTGAGGGAACTAGAAACATTGACTTGGAAGAGAGAACTTAAGAGTGCTTAACAGTTTTCCTTTAAATTACATTTTATCTAGTGTGTGTATTTGGTGGGAGGTGGGAGCCCATGGCACAGGTGGGTTAGAGGACATCTTGTAGTTACTTCTTTTACCATGTGGGTCCCAGGAATTAAACCCAGGTCATCGTGGTTTGGGAGCAGGTACTTTTACCCCTTGAGCTGTCTTGGCGAGCCCTCAGAAAAACACTTAGAATTCTGTGTTGTTATTTTATATGTCAGAAGGTCTGTAATTAGAAGACTTACTTGGTACAACCCTCAGAGGTCCCTTCTCAGGAGTGGAAGGTTGGCCTGCATGATTTGTCACAAGCCTACCTTTGCAGTGAGGCTAAGAGGACAGGGACTGTGCACTGTGCAGCATGCCAGGAGTGATGATACACTGCTCAACACAGAGAAGGGTTCAATTACCGTGTAATTTGGATCATTCGTTAAAAAAACAGAATACTGGGGAATTCTTAGTTTCTATAATCTTTAAGTTTCTCTATAGTTCAGTTATTTTCTTGATTACTCCTCCTAGGGTACTGATGCTGTACTGGTCAGAGGGAATGAGGCCTCAGTGTAGTGTAGCAGTGCTCTCTTCACTCTATAATGGCTGCCTTGTGTCTTGAGGCTGAGCAGTGAGGTGAACAGGCTCCTATTGTGACTGAGAGCTGCTATATTAAATACAAAACTGCCTTTTCTGACAAACATTGTCTCTATAGATAGCTCTGTCTGCTAGCCATGGTTCTCTACTCTAAATCTCAGGGACTTGGAAGGTGATGATCTACCTGTCATGGTTGCAGTAGGGTCTATCATGCATTCAACGTCAGCCTGGGGCACACAAGTAACTTAGGGCTGAGAAATAAATGTGAGGCACTTAGGTAATAAACAAGGCTTAGGCTAGAGAGATGGCTCAGCATCTAAGAGCACTTGACACTTGCAGACAACTGCAGCTCAGTTTCCAGTGCCCACATGGTAGCTCACAGCCATTTGCTACTATTGTTCCCGAGGATCTGATGTCCCTTTCTGGCCTCCGTGGGGATGAAGGACTCACATGATGCCTTTACTTACATGGCAGGCAAAATGCCCACATAAAAGTAAATCTTAGCAGGTGTGGCAGCACACAACTGTAGTTCCAGTACTTGAGAGGCAGAGACAGAGGCCAGCCTGGTTAAAAGTAAGTTCCAGGACAACTAGGGCTAACAGAAAAACCCTGTCTCAAAAAAATAAAATAAAATACTTTAAAAAGCCCCATAAACTATTTCCCCATACATTTTAGGATTTGCATGTAAATGTGTTTAGAGTACCTTGGTCAGTACTGTCCTTTTCAGTGTCAGATCACTGGGGACCAACCAAAATGGTGGCCAGTGTGTAACTGGGTTCTAGACAAAACAGTAGTATCTTTCTGCCATGATACTTGGTCTTGCCTTGCATCAGCATTCACCTCTACTAGAAGAAGACTGAGGTCAGGATTGTTTGGAAGCTCAAAAGTGATACCCACCTCCACAAGCAACACTACACCTAAAGCCTGTCTTGCCACGTGACCCAGTGAGGTGAACTCCCAAGGACAGCTAAGTGATGGTAACTCTAGACTTAGTTAGTACTTAGGATTGCAGTTGAAAAACAGTTTGCAGGCTGGAGACATGGCTCAGCGGTTAAGAGCACTGACTGCTCTTCCAGAGGTCCTGAGTTCAAATCCCCGCAACCACATGGCGGCTCACAACCATCTGTAATGGGATCTGATGCCCTCTTCTGGTGTGTCTGAAGAGAGTGACAGTGTACTCACATACCTTAAGAAAACAAATAAAATGAAAAAAAAAAAGAAAAACAGTTTGCTTTTAACTTAGTAGTACAAGTATAGTATGCCCAGAAAGCCCAAAAAGAAAATACCACATTTTTAATAGTAAAAAGCTAAATTTTTGAATGTGTGAACTCCTTAGTTTATAATGATAAAAGCAATAATTTTATAAATATATTTAACTCAATTGTATTGTGGGTTTTTGTTGTTGTTGTTATGTGTGTATGTGTGTTTGTTTTTGAGACAGGGTCTCACTGTGTATAGACTTTGACTCTGGACTTAACTTACAGAGATCTACCTGTTCTGCCCCCAAATGCTGCGACTACATGTACGGGCTACCACATCAGCTCGTTTACCTCAGTTTTAATATCCAAAATGATTTGTTTCTAGAGTAAAACTTGATTCTTGGCCTTCTTGAATCTGTAACTCTGTATTGGTTTGAGTTTCTCTGTGGATTGTTTTAGAAGTAAGAGGGTGTTGGTCTAGGAGACATTCAGGTGCAGGACTAGAATGAATCCATTTGTATAGTTTGGGCACCAGCTGCCACTTGAGGCATGCTGCCTTCCTTGTCTCAGAAAATGTGGGATGGCCTGACTTATACGAGCCACTGGCATCTGCACAAGCTAATTATTCTACCGCTCTTGTTTTAGTACATTGGTCGTGAAGCAGAAGCTGCCAGGAGTCTACGTCCAGCCATCTTATCGCTCTGCATTAGGTAAGATGTGGCTTTGACTTTCATTTCATCACATGGAGTCCTCTGACACAGATGGACTTTAGCATGTTTATATTCTCCTGCAGTGTGGTTTGGCGTAATATTCATACGGCACGGGCTATATCAAGATGGCGTATTCAAGTTTACCGTGTATATTCCTGATAACTATCCAGATGGCGACTGTCCAGTAAGTAGGACTGCAGCTGAGACTGTGCAGGGCTTCACTCACTGAGGGGAAAGCAGGACTCCCAGATTTCCTGATTCTTCTCCTGGCCGTAAATCTCGTAATGACCTCAGTCTCCTCAAATATATGTCTCCCACAATCAGCAGTGGGGTTGGTGCTTTGTTAGCCCTGGTCATGCTCCCCTGCCTGCAGCTTCACCCTTTTCCTGCTCAGGTTGTGAGCGTGAGGTTGGGGGCATGCTGCACCACTCACTGTATGGCTGCTAATGACCACGCTTCAGAGGAGAGTGGGATCTACCCCACTATAAGATTGCTGTATGGGAAAATGGTTACAGTTAACGGCCTGATTGCTGTCACTCACTGAAGTCTCTCTTTCCCTACAGCGCTTGCTGTTTGATATTCCCGTCTTTCACCCACTAGTTGATCCCACCTCGGGTGAGCTGGATGTAAAAAGAGCATTTGCAAAGTGGAGGTTAGTGTATCAGTGTTTCTTGTAGTAGCATGGCCATGGGAACAAGCCACAGTAATCACACTGGTCTCCCTGCAGGCGGAACCATAATCATATATGGCAGGTGTTAATGTATGCAAGGAGAGTCTTCTACAAGATCGACACAACGAGCCCCCTAAACCCAGAGGCCGCAGTGCTGTATGTGACCTTTACTTTATTACTCAGGATAAACTTAGTATTTAAGATAAATTTATTTGATATTTAAGATAAATTGGTAAAATTTTAAAACTTTTAACACAGGTATGAAAAAGACATTCAGCTTTTTAAAAGTAAAGTGGTCGACAGTGTTAAAGTATGTACTGCTCGTCTGTTTGACCAGCCGAAGATAGAAGACCCCTACGCCATTAGGTAAGTGCTGTGCCCTTTATATTTCCATTTTCCAGATGAGCTCAGAATAAGGCTGTAGAGGAGCATGTGTTAGCCTGGAGCTTTCCATTTTCGTCAGCTCAACTCCTAATGCCACTCGGGCTCTTGACCTTAAACCAAAAGCTTTGCGTGGCTTACACACCATCAGGAATGATGATATATTTAGTGACTCTGGCTTCCTGAGAATTTCTGAAGTGCTTTTCCATCTTTGCATGTGAGGAGTTATCAGATGGCAGTGTGAGCTGCTCTCCACCCTTCTTCATGGCCCATCATAAGGAGAGCTCAAACCACCAACTTCAAACTCGTTTCTCTCTGCTCTGTTATAAGTAAACAGAACTTACCTCTAACATGTTCAGAAAGATACTTGTACTGAACTAAGTCCACCCTTACATTATAACTGATGAGTTGGAGAGACCGTGTAAGAATGGAGGCCCCTGTAGCTTTTGTGGACATGGGTGGTGATGCTTAGGCTCCGCTTGGCTCTGTACTTAGGCCTTGGTAATCCAAAGCTATTACTTGGTTTCGCTCTACTTTGTTTTCTTCATCTTTAAATAATATTTCAGGGGTGGTATGAGGTTTACAGGGATGGGTCTCTTTATAAGCGGTAATTATCAGATAACATCAGTATACATGGTAGCAGCTGATTAAAGATAGCCAGGGATATGGGGCGGAAGTGCACACCTAATCTCAGCATTTGAGAGGTAGAGGCAGGCCTGAGTTTAAGGCACAGCCTGCGTTACACAGAGAAACCCTAAAAATTTTTTTCCTTAAGTATTATTAGAATTATTATCTTAATTATTGAAAAATGTATGCTGTACATGTTTAGAAAACTATAAACTTTTTTTTTTTCTGGTGTTTTGAGACAGGGTTTCTCTGTGTAGCCCTGGCTGTCCAGGAACTCACTCTGTAGACCAGGCTGGCCTCAAACTCAGAAATCCACCTGCCTCTGCCTCCCAAGTGCTGGGATTAAAGCCGTGCGCCACCACTGCCTGGCGCTTTAAACTATTTTTAATATTTTTTGCCCTTCAAGCTTTTCTCCATGGAACCCTTCTGTACATGATGAGGCCAGAGAAAAGATGCTGACTCAGAAAGTAAGTACATAACCATTTTTGATATGGCTGTCCTGCTTTAACTGTTTGCACTGGAGGCCACCATTACATACAGCTTGGGGAAACAAGTCAGTATGGTTCTGAGCTTACTCATCAGTCCTTTTTTTTTTTTTTAATGTCTGTTTTTGATTGTGCCTAGAAGAAGCCTGACGAACAGCACAATAAAAGTGTTCATGTTGCTGGCCTGTCATGGGTAAAGCCTGGCTCAGTGCAACCTTTCAGTAAAGAAGAGAAAGCTGTAGCAACCTAAGAGATGGTGGATCTGGTGCACCATGCACTTTCCTGCTGGACTCTGGCCTAGTTAAAGCTGACTAACGGCAAAGGACTGCCTGAAGAGTAAACTTCGTGAACAGTGACTGGCTATCAGTGTTGTGTATGCGTAGGTTCTAACAGCAGGTTATGGAGACCTCTCATTAAGTAAAGCGTTACTTCTGTCGGAAGTGTCAGGGTGGATCTAGTTCAGTACTCCAAATTATTGGGGACCTTGAGGCTTAAGTATTTTTCTGAATATGTTAGAGGTAAGTTGTGTTTACTTAAACTAACAGAACAGAGAGAAATGAGTACTGTGTAATAGCTTGGAGTTGGTAGTTTCAGCTGTATATATGTTAGGCCATGAAGAAGGGTGTAGACAAAGACTCCAGAGTGCAGCACTTTCAAGTAGAAGACTGGCTTCCCAGCTTCAGCCTGCTGACCTGCTGTAAACATCTCTCTCAGAAGCATTAGGAAAGTAGGCAGAACCTGGATGCTTGTTCATAGATTTTTTTTTTTTTAAAGGTAAATTACTGTATTTTTATGGCAGGAAGAAGAAAAAAGTGTTCAAACGGTTTCTGATGAAGTCAGGTATTTAAATGGTGAATGACCGATGTGTTAGTGGAGATGAAATAAACCAATAAATGATTGATTGTCATTTATGCAGGAAAGTAATGCTCCTTTTCAATATAACTAAACAGAAACTAATTTATAAGTGCTTTATTGAAAAATACACATATTTTCATACAAAATTACAGTAGCGGTACTAAGGTTTTCTAAGTGCTCTGCACGGCACTCCTCTAGGGGGCAGTGCGAGGCTGGAGGTTCTCAGCTGGGTGCTTTAGGGCAGCATGAAGTTACCTAGTAACTTGGTTTAACATGATCCAATTTACAATTGAATTTTCTCCTTAGGATTATTAATCCAACTTAAAAAAATGACTTGACAATGATTAATAAAGATATGTGTAGATAATCAATAGCTGTTAAATAATTTTCTAATTTGTATAAATGGTACTATGTACTAATAAAAACCTAAATTCTCCAACCTATTTTTTTTAACTTCCAGGAATACCCTCAAAGATAGTTTCTTTGGGAAAACTACTTCCAAAAGGAAGGGGTCATAATTTTTCAAATACTCTCAGTTCAACTTGATTTAAAAATCTTTATTTAGCTAAATGATCCCTATGTAGTGCCACTACCACAAATGGGAGAGTTTTACACGTGGCCAGAACATGTAGCTGTATCAGCAGTCCTTTAAGAAAAGCATTAAAGAAAATATTAGCTATTTAGCCTAAGCCTAGAAGGCTTGTACCTACTAACGTTCACACTGTAGAAAGTGCCATCATAAATATACAGTAAAATCTGGGTCACAATGCTATGCATCTTACAGCCCTAAAGTGCCACCAATTACACAGGTTCATTCAGACATTGCACCACTTTCACACTGTACCGTACCTACTGGGGAAGGGGTCAGGAGCTTTAGGCCAAGGCCTGGACACTTCCAGGTCGGGGCCATCCCCTCTCTTCTGTCTGTAAACATCTCAGGTGTTTTCATCCTAAAACACATGGTTGGACCTAACCATATGCAAGCAGAAATGAATTTAAATACAGTTCTTCTCCTGGGGCCTACCTGCAAAAGCCTCCAAAGATTTGCTTTCTGTAGTACTTGTAAAAGTTTACCAGAGTTAAAAAAACAACAACCCAGGTTTGGATTCTGAGCAGTGCCGAAGGTAAGCACACTAAGTGGAGGAAGAACCAACTGGGATGAAAAAATATTCTAAGGATACTGGAATAAGTCTCATCTCTTACCAAAATGTCCCTCCCGTTTTTTGTTTTTGAGTAAGGATTACATGTAGTCCAAGTTGGCCTTAACATTGCTATGTAGCCCAGGTTGGCCTTAAACTCCTGGTCCTCTTACCCTCTACCACCTCCTTGGGTGCTGGGAGAACAGGCATTTCTTGCCCCACCGAGTCAGAGACGCTAATCAGTTGCTGGATTAAGGAGCAAGGGACTGTAATCCTGCATGAATTAAGTCCTGCTAACCAGTTCACATGAAGACAGCTCCCTCCTGGACAACAGCTTCAGTGTGAACCTCGGTCATTAGCTACATCTTGGAGACGACGGAACAGAGCAGAATGATTTTCTGGGCAGATTCTTTTTGCAGGTGATTCACTTCCATCATCCAAGAGAATCCCTCTCTTTTTAGTTGGAGTCTCTCCTGTCCGTATCATACTGTTAATCTCTCTTAGTCTCTATGGTAAGAAAAACAAGAGTTAGAAAAACTTGAAAATGCTCACTAGGAAGTTAAAGAGCCAGAAATTTAAAATGTAAGCATTTGAACACCATTGTAAAAAGAAACCCTGAGCAGATTCTGACAGGACACTGGTGACCTGGGTTGGACAGAGCATTTCCATTCTAACAAACTTTCTTGGTGATTGTGATATATATCTATAATACATGTGTTCAGCATGTTGTAAAGGATAGTCCTATAGTATCACAATTATGCATGGTTTTTTTTTTAGTTTTTGGTTTGTTTCGTTTTTTTGAGACAGGGTTTCTCCATGTAGCCCTGGCTGTCCTGGAACTCACTCTGTAGACTAGGCTGGCCTCGAACTCAGAAATCCTCCTGCCTCTGCCTCCCAAGTGCTGGGATTAAAGGCGTGCACCACCACTGCCCAGCCTCAATTACACATGTTTAATCATACATCCACTTTGAGATGTGCACAAAAATGGAGGTCAGCGTGTGTGCATGCGTGCATACAGGTCAGGATTTGTGTGTGCATGTATGGAGGTCAATATGTGTGCACACGTGTGGAAATTAGAGGAAAACTCTGTGGAGTCAGTTTTTACCTTTATATAGGTTTTTTGTGACAAGTGCCTTCAGTCATTGAGCCATTTCTACAGTTCCACACAAGCTAAAATACAGCATGGCTTGGCAGTTCAGTGGCTCACTCCTATGGGCTCACTACTTGGGAGGCAGAAGCAAGAGGACTGTGGTAGGTTTGAAGTTAACCTCTCTACAGATTGAGGCCCAGGTCAGCTGGAGTTATATAGAGCAAGACCTTGTCTTAAGCTATATCTCTCCACCCTTTTGTTTTGAGACAGTGCGTCACTGTAGCCCATTCCAGCCTGTAACATACTTTGTAGCTCTAGGTGGCCTCAGAGTCACAGCGTCACTTACATCAGCCTCATGTGTGCTGGGATTATGGCAAGTTTCTTTTTCATTCTGAGATAGCCGTAGATGTTAGCCAGGCTAGCTTTTACCTCTACAGCCCAAGCAAGACTTGACTTTGTGATTTGGCTACCTCTGTGTCCTCAGTAGCTGAGATAGTATGCGTGAGCAACTTGTTTCTAGCAGTCATCCTCAACCACAATCTCACTAGAGAACTAAGTTTTAGTCCTCAGGACATTCGTTACTGGTACAGCATTAGCAGCTTATGCACTGGTTAAATGTTCTCTGGAGAACTGAGAAGTTAGTAAGTAAGGTTATTTGCCATGTTCCGTGGCTTCAGTGACTAGCCCAGTGGAAAAAGGCACTGGCAGACTATGTCAGCAGCATTGTTCCAGGACCCCAGAGTCTGCCTAGACACTGTCTTCTTCAGGTGCCTTGTTGGCTGAGTTTTTGTTCATGTTTCTTATTTTACAAAGATACTGAGGGGGCGGAGAGTGGTGCACAGCGTTAATCCCAGCACGTGGAAGGCAGATCTGTGAGTTCAAGGCCAGCCTGGTCTACAGAGAGAGAGAGAGAGTTCCAAGACATTCAGAGCAACACAGAGGAACCCTGTCTTGGGGGGGGAAGGATATTGAGAATATTAAAATACACATAGTTTAAGGAATTTCAGAGTGGTAAACAGGAATAGTGAATCCTCACATTTCCCCGCTTCCACAATTCTGCTCACTTCTCATCCCCCCAGATTTTAAAACGCATACCCTAAGGCCAAGACCATAAATTGGTAGAATGCTTTAGCTTAGCATGCAAAAAGCCATAGATTCTATTCCCAGCACTGCACAGCTAGCATAGTGGTACACACCTGGAATACCAGCACTCCAGAGATGGAGGCAGAAGGAGCAGAAGTTTAAGGCCATCCTCAGCTACACAACAAAATTGAGACTAGCCTGGGTTACATGAAACCTAGAGTCAAGAGAATAGTATATCCTAGGCAGATTAATTATTTTTATCTTTTTGTGGTTCTGGGAATTAAACCAGGGCCTAGGGCATGCTGGGTAGACATTACCAATCCACTCTAGCCCATCAGTTCAGTTTTTTACTCTGACATCAACTTACGAAGTTTTCAGTTCATTTCAGTGGGTTTGCCAGCATATGTAGTTTCAAAAATGTAACTATCCTAAAAAGAGGCTTCCTTCATCCTTTCTCTTCTCACTCGTGCCTTCCTAAAAGAAGTCTAGCCCACACTGCTATCTGAGTTTTCCTTAGCTGGCTCACTGACCACAGGAGTTGATTAAATGCTACATAAACCATGAATTGTTTCTCTTCAATGTACATATAACACATAGCACATTCATAAAGTACACTTTGAAGATAAATCTGTTATGTATATAACGGTATATATGTTTTCTTCACAGTGCACTTACATGATATGGGTATGTTTTCACAGTTCAAATAGATCTTTACTTTGTGTGTGGGGGGGTCTATGCCAAGTTGTACATGTGGAGGGCAGATGGAGTTCTCTTCTCTTTACATAGGTGCTAGATACTAAACGGAAGTCACCAGTGTGTGAGGCAAGTGCCTTTACCCTCTGACCCTCATGGTCTCAGCCTAGAATTCCCTCAAGGAATATAATAAACCTAACCTCTTTATTATTTATTGTGTCTCTGGATACTACGGTTTCTTCCTTCCACTATGCTGGTTCTAAGCCATGTCACCAGCCCACCCCACACTTGCTGCTTCTCACCAGTCCCCAGGGATACCTAGTGCTATTGCTCCACGCTAAGTATCTGGCTGGTTTGAGTGTATCCTCTGCCTTTTTTCTAGGGCTTATCTTATTCTTAGAAATATGCATTAGTGAGGTGGGTTTTGTTTTTTTAGAGATCGTATATTATGGGAGTATGTCTGTGAATTGGAGGGTTGCTAAGAGTTTGCAGCTGTATCAGCATATGTGGCTCTGCCTCATCTCTTTAACAGCTATATGGTATTTCAGAGTATATCTATCATGGCTAGTCCCACACTGGTTATTATTTCTTCCTAGTTGCTTAATATTAGAAACAGTTATTTAGCACTGTTTGCTCCACTGAACGTGCTCTTACAGGAGCACTGTGAGAACTGATTGTGACGTTGGATGATTTTCTTTTCTCCTTGTTCTGTGACTTTATTAAGCTGGCTATAGATCCATACTGTTTGCTTTGTGATAGTTTTCCTTGGTTTCAGTTGTCATCTATTGAGACTCTTTCCATCAAATCTACATGTAAGTGCTATGTGGACAGAGGACAATCTTAGGTGTTGTATAACCTTTACAAAAATATAATGCATTTCCTTTTCCCCAAATTTCCCTCTTCTGTGAAGCCCAAGTGTTCACTGAGTTTCCTCCTAGCTGAGAACTGAACCTGGGTCATCTGCAAGAGCAGTCTTTACAACAGCTTTATTGAGATAAAATTGACATACCATACAGCTCACCATTTAAAGTGTGACCCCAGTGATAGCTGCATGTTACATTCAACCTTATTGCTCTCAAAGAAATCTTTTCCACTAGCAGAAATGCTTCCTTTTCTCCCAAGCGACCGCTGATCTGCTTCCTGCCTCTGTCTATCTGCTCATTGTGTGCATCTAACCTACGTACATCAAGTGCAGTCTTTGATAGCTAACCCCACTCACTCTTGTATCTACGGGGGTCACCCACACAGGAGCATGTGCTAGCTAACCCCACTCACTGTTGTGTCTACAGGGTCGCCCACACAGGAGCGTGCGCTAGCACTTCACCTTTTGGTCACATACATACAGATTTTATTCATCAACGACCAGATATTTGCCATTTTGAAACTCATTGTAGACCAGGATGGCCTTAAACTCAGAGATCTGCCTGCCTCTGCCCCATGAGTGCTGGGATTAAAGGTGTGTGCCTCCACCATCCAGCAGGATTGTCACCTTTAAAGTGTCTCTTCACATTTGAAGCAATTGCATAAGTTTTTTACATCTAATTTTAGATGATCTTAATGGGGTTGTTTGTAAAACCTACAAACAGATTGTCAGCAAGTGATCCCAAAAACAATTGCAGAGGGATGAGATTTCCTAAACTTGGGACAGTATTTCTTATAAAACTTGCAATTTTAATCAAATACATTCCAAAATGGATTGTAGTGGTAAGGGGGTACAAGAATCAAAGCGGTAAGAAAGAGGGTTGGGGAGACAGCTCAGTCAGCAATGAGCAGCAGCACGCCAAATACTCTGGTATCCTCCAGTGTCATCATTGTAGGCACCACACTAAGTCCCAGCCCTAGCCCGTGTCACATGGTTCCCCAAGCACAACCCAGTCAAAAAAGGCACATGGTGCATTTGGCTTGCCACAGCTTCCTCCGTCCCCATCTGAGTCTGCATTATTCCTAGTGAGATGGCCTTTGCCTTAAGGGCATCACTTTTTCCCTCTTCTCTGCTTCTTGGATGTACTTCCACATCTCAGGAACTATATAGCTCTTCATCATTAAGCCTCAAGTTTTCCTGCTCTCAGACTGAAACAGATGCTACCACATATGTCTAACACAGAGCTTTCCATTTTTCCAAAAGACAGAGAAAGTGACTGCTGCAGAAACAGAACTTGGTAACCAGTTTAAGAGTCCACAGTTTTATTCTGAACAGAAGCAGAAAAATAAAATTTTACTAATGAAAGAAAACTCAGTGTTCAAAATGTGCAGATTGGAAAGGAAGCAAGACAAACATAGTTCCTCTATTTTATTTCCAACCCTGATGTGCTCAAAGCCCAGCAGATCCTGGGCTCTGCCCAGCATGCCTTAAGCTTTCTGATGCCTGGCAGTTGCACTGCGGCAGGAAGTGCGTACACCCACAGGAGCTAGGCCCAGCCTGCTAAGCATTTAGAGCTAGTTAACTCCATTTATGTAGTCTTACCTTTGATGGGCTGTTGCTGAAGTAGTAAAAGATCTTCTCTCGAGGAGAAAGCATTGCTTCATTTTTATGTGGGGAAATGTAAATGGGATGACTTTGGGATAACTGTACTCGGCGAGGGGATCCTGTTCTTACAAACGGATAGGGAGAGAGGGGAGGAGTGTCCGTCTGTTGAAAACAAAACAGGTAATTCTGAGAATAAGCTGTCTTAGCCAGGTTGGATTAAAAGTCATCAATTGAATGAAGAGGCACAGTAAGCTGGAAGCATTTTGAAAGCTGAACAGTGATGGATCAGCAACAACCAAAGACACTACAGAGACTCACAGCAACAGTAACACTTGCAGGTGTTTAGTTCAGCCCCTATGTTAAGCATTTTTATACATTACATCATTTAATCCTCACAACAGTCAGATAAACTATTCTCCTTTAATATATGAGGTGACAAACATACAGAGAAAATTTAGTTGATCAGTGCAAGGGTACTTGTATTGGACACTTTCTTTAGTTTTATTTAGTTAAAGAATTACTTGTAAATCTAGTTTATGATGGAAAACTCCAAATGATTCCTGCCGCTTGCGAGTAGAAGCAGCACTCAGATACCCCTGGCCTACTGACCTGCAAGTTGGCCTGTGAGTACTTCATGGCAAACGTTTGGATTTGTTTCCTGTAGATGTTGTTGTAGAACTGAATGAGGTCTCCTCTTTCCTCCTCTTCAATGTCACTGTTGGCACCTGTGAGTGGAGTTGGTGTAGGAGGGGCACTGCTGGGCTGTGGAACTGGTAAGGTGCTGTTGGACCTCATAACTGGACTGGAATCTCTACTGGCTGCAGCCAAGAGAAAGAACAAAGGGTGCTGGACTGGATTATTTGAAAAAAGACACCACTAGGAAAAGGAGGAGAGAGCCATATGCATGCACTCGTCATCAGTGGCAATAAGCAGGCACCTTGATTCTGCAGGGTTTGGTGTGTGTCATTCATGTGTATGAAGATACACATCTGTATGGAGGCCACAGGCCAACCTTGGGTACCATTTCTTGGGAGCTGTCCACCTTGTTTTTTAAGACAAGGTCTCTCAATGGGACCTGAGGCACATCAACTACACTAGGTGGCCAGCTAGCACACCTTAGTGTCCCCCCCAACCCCATCTCTGCCTTCCCAGACCTACAGTTGCAAGTGCTTGCCTCACTTTTTATGTAGAGGCTAGGGATCAAACGAGTCCACATCCTTGTGTAGTACATACTGTACTGACTGGCCTAGCTCCTCAGCCCTTGGTGCTGGTGGTGATTCTTATCCAATGAGAGACAGTCTCACTTTATAGTCCAGGCAGGTCTGGAGTTCATAATCCTCCTGCCTTAGGCATGGAAGGAATGAGATCACAAGCATGGACCGCGACTCCTGGATCTTGAGCTTTGTTCTTCATACCAAGGAGCAAAGCTCAAAATACTAAGTCTATTGTATTCTAACCGTAGCTAGGCTAACTGAGTGGTTTATATTAGTAAGCTCCATAGACGTTTCTTGAACCTGAACTTTGTACTAACAGGTTTAGGTCAACAACTAGGAATGACATTTATATAGCACAGGTCTAATTGACAGGCAAGCTCTTCCTGGAATAAAGGCTGGAAATTCCTATCTGAAACATGGTATTCTCTATGTGTCTCAAAGCACTGGAATAAAGACCTGGCCTCTAAATGTAGTTTATTTCAACAAGTTGTTTGGGAATAAACCACTTCTATATTATATTAGTCTTCTTGTCCTAAAAATAGATGTTCATAAAGACCCATCTTCTTTACCTCTGTCTGTATTTAGTTCTGTTGGAGAATTCTGATGGCTTCTGCTCTCATTGCTTCCGGAATTTCTTCTTTTCCCTTTTATCAAGACACTTCTGTATACCTTTAAAAAGACAGTGAGAAGGAGGTGCTAACTAGCACTTATTGAATATTTACTAGGTGGTAGGACCTGAACATATGGTACTTGGTTCTCACAAAAATCCACACAGTAATAGTTGTCTTCAGGAAATGTTAGGAGCAACAACCAAGTTAGGCATTGGGCATGTCTGTGATTCCGGGACTCAGAAGGCTAAGGGAAGAGTGTTGTGAGGTCAAGGCCAGTTTGGGCTGCTATCTCAAAAAAGAAAGAAAAACACAATCCCAGCACTTGGGAGGCAGAAGCAGGCGGATTTCTGAGTTGAGGCCAGCCTGGTCTTCAGAGTGAGTTCTAGGATAGCCAGGGCTACACAGAGAAACCCTGTCTCGAGGGGGCTGATGACATGGCTCAGTGGGTAACAGCACCGACTACTCTTCCAAAGGTCCTGAGTTCAAATCCCAGCAACCACATGGTGGCTCACAACCACCCATAATGAGATCTGATGCCCTCTTCTGGGGTGTCTGAGGACAGCTATAGTGTACTTATGTATGATAATAAATAAATTAATTAATTTAAAAAAAAAAGAAAAGAAACCCTGTCTCGAAAGACCAAAAAAAAAAAAAAAAAAAAAAAAAAAAAGAAAAAAGAAAAACAAGAACTTTTATATGTCTGCTTACACTACTTGTTAAAAGCAATAAATAGTTACTCTGATTCTCTAGAATTTAGTAGTACCAATACTTGGGAGGCTGAGGCAGTGAGTTCAAGCCAAGCCTGATCTACACAGTGACTACTAGGCCAACCAGAACTACCTAAGTTGTTTCAACAATAGCAATAGCTTTGTGATCTAGGTCAGAAAGTATTCATTCACTAACAACTGGGACCTAGAGCCTATCTCACTTCAAATTCCAAGTGCTACCTAAAACAAAGGTTTGACAACATTCTTGGTTTTCAGTGACTGATTTTTATGTCACCTTTAATCTGCTTTAATAAAGGACAGTAAGACAACGTTAAATGAAAAGTAAAAATCGACTTCATCATTCGTTGTCTTAGCTTATTACTGTGCTTTATTAAACCAGACTAAAAGGTGACATAAAAATCGTTAACTTCTAAATTTGTATCAAGTTCACGATTCTCTGAATTAAGAAATATGTCATAGGGGGCTGGAGAGATGGGTCAATGGTTAAGAGCACTGATTGCTCTTCCAGAGGTCTTGAGTTCAATTCCCAGCAACCACACAGCTCACAACCACCTGTAATAGGACCTGATGCCCTCTTCTGGTGTGTCTGAAGATAGCTACAGTGGAGTCATATAAATTAAAAAAGAAAGAAAGAAAGAGGGAAAGAAAGGAAGAAATATCTCATGGGATGGAGAGATGGCTCAGTGGTTAAAAGCACTGACTGCTCTTCTAGAGGACCCAGGTTTGATTCCCAGCACCCACATGATGACTCATAACAGTCTATAACTTAAATTCCTTAGGCTCCAATGCCCTCTTCTAGCTTCTGGGGGCACCAGACACCCATGTGGTGCAGATATACATGCAGGTAATACAGTACATACATAAAAATAAATATTTCACATCATTGCCTTTGAAGGAAGAGGACTTTAAATAACTTGAATGAAATTGTATGCCAGCAATGTAAAAAATGAAAATAGCCAATCCCCTTAGATTCCTACTTATGACTCCTGTGGGGAAAAGGCACAGAACAAACTATAGCTAATTTTTTGTTTGTTTGTTTAATTCATCACAGACTTAAGCTTTACTTTCAGCCCTGAGAAAAGACATGGTTACCTGGCTCCGGGCCTGTGGCTGAGTCCTGTAACAACGCATGATATTCTGGAAGGACTTGTCTTCTTTTGTGACCTACAAACAGTGAGAATACTTAGAGAGACCCTCATCAGGCATGACAGTGAGCAGCTCAGTGGACCTGTTGCCACTATATTCAAAGACTGTATAGTCAATGAACAAGTGCCTACTCATGAAAACCTGAACTTTAGTAAGGAGGCCAGTCTGTAAAGCACAGCCTGGCATAGAGAAGCTCAATAACTAAACTCAAACACTGACTGCAAGTGGAAGTTGTTAGATCTGAACCTGCAAAGGAGAAAACAAAAACATATGTAAGGAGGAAGTGTATTGTCTGAAGAACAGAAAAAAAGAGAAACAGCCTCAGAAAACTGTTGACCAGCAGTTAGCATATCATGGGTCATGGGACCAGAGTGTCAGAAGAGGAGAGAGGCAGAGAAGCAAGAAAGATGTTCAAAGAAATCAAGGCCAAGCTGAGCAGCATGGTAGGCAGCAACCACAGGATCAAGAGTTTTAGGCCATGTGGGCTACATAGCAGGATTTTGGGGTAAGAAAGGGGTGATAGCACCCAAATGTACCTTAAAACAGTAATGTGTGCATCAGAAAGAGCAAGAAACAGTAGATGGGATTAAGAGACCCACAATTTCCCTTTTACAGAGAAAATCCAATGAGGTAAGAGTTTACTTCTCATCAGAAACCAAACAGGTAGAACAACAGATTCAGAGAGGGCAGAAAGAAAAACATCCTGTGCACTGCAAAACATTCTTCAGAAGTGAATAAACAGTTTGCTACTAACAGCAACCCCCACAGAAAGGCAACAGAAAGTGCTGATAACAGATAACACAAATACACACGAAAAAGGCCAGAATACTTGTAAAGTACTAACTAACATATGGCTAGGATGGTAAATGCATATTTTTCTTCTTAATTAAAAAGAGCAATTATATAAAACCGTGTATGATGTATTGTTATAGCTGCAACAGAAATATACATTTACCGAGTATGTACAAAGGAGGTCGGTAGGGTATTAGACAAGTGACTGCAGATGCCACTTAAACCCACAGGAACCAATAAGGAGCAGAAATGTAAGTAAGGTTGAAATAACAGCAGCAATAAATATACACATGCCTTTTCCTGGCTCCTTTAAAAGTCATACCATTGGGTCAAGGGATGGTGGACTTTCAGGACTTCCAGTGGAATGAAAAAATATATATATTAAACAATATTAATATATATTAAACAGTACCAGCACAAAAAGATAAAAGGGAAAAGAGTGTATATCTCACTGATGTAAATTTGAAGCTAGGTTCTGAGATGTTAATGTGTGTGTGTGTGTGTGTGTGTGTGTGT
>NW_022196905.1:229511843-229524328 GCF_008632895.1 Mastomys coucha | reverse complement strand
TTACTGAAAATCTCCAATAGAAAATACTTAATTCAAAAGAAAGCAAATCTCAAGGAATAGAGCTATATAGTGAATGGAATGTGTGTATAAAAGATACATAGAGCTATACAGAGAATGGAATGTGTGTATATAAGAAACATAGAAAACAAGGGAAACGGCAGACAAAGTCGAGTCAGTAACAATAAACATGGATTAAACACAATATGTTAGAAAATTGGAATACTGGGAAACATCAAACTGTGTTGTCTTGGGAGACAGATTATTTGACAGTAAACAACAGATATGTTCACTTAATCAGTAGTCAAAAGAAAGCTGTAAAGTAGGTTTTAAAAAGCAACACAAATATTACTGAAGAATTAGTTCACTTCACAAAGGACCAGCCCATCAGAAAGCTATAGGTACATAAGTACCTAAGTCTACCTATTAATACAGTACTAAAACATGAACCCCATTGCAGAAAGGGGTAAAATAGACAACCTCAAAATATGTAGAGATTTCAATACAGAACTTTCAACAATAGCAGATCTCAGCAGAGGATCAAAGTGAAAACAGAAAACAAGTCTCTTAAACAACTTGACCTAATAAACATCTAGAAAGCACTCTATTCTCATGATGGCAATAGAGTATTTACCTAAACTAATGTCAAACTGCTAGACACAGTTTTCAGTTTGTATGGTGCTTAACTGTCATGCCCAAAGCCTTGGGTTCAGTCACCAGCACTGGGTAAAACTGGCATGGCTGTATATACCTGTAACTCTAGCACTTAGGAATAGAGGAAGCCCAAGTCTGGGTTGCGATATATGTGACCTTGTCATCAAGCACACAAAAACCCTGCATACATTTAAAAGAACTGGAATACATAAAAGTGTTTTTCAGACGATGAAATGAAACTAGAAATCAGCAACAGAGAGAAGTTTGGGAAATTCACAAAATTGTAAGTCACATGGTCCTGCAGAACATGCAAGCTAAATAGAAATCATATGAAAATCAAGTGTAATTTGAGATAAACATACATGATACCAAGTTCTGAGATGTAGCTAATATGATGCCTGGCTTTGTAGTTAGTGTTATATTTACAAAGGATACTGAAATACTGTTTTTAAAGACACTGAGAAAATATAGTATAATACTAAATATATATTATATTCCTAATTGTACAATGTACTAGGAAAAAAATCCAAGATACTGTGGCATAAAGTGAGTAAAAATGTTAGATGCAAGGCTAGTGACCTAAAGGAAGACAGAGCTAACTCCTAGAAACTGTTCTTTGGCCCTGTGTACGCACACACACCAAATAAATGAAAAAATTTAAAAGGCCAAAGTAAGCTGAAAGAAGAAAATAATAATGGGTGTGTCTTAATAGAAATAATAAATGAAGTCAAGCAGTCTTAGAAATTATCAAAATTTACCAACCTTTATTTAGATTGACCAAGAAAAATAACTCAAATTACTACAATCAGAAATGAAAGAGGACTTTACTATAGACCTTAAAGGAAAAAAAAAATTACATGTCCTTAGCTCGGGAGACAGACAGTGTCTTAAATGATACCCACTGCCAAAAACTCTAGAAGTGACAGGTGAACGGAACAGACCTATAAGAACAGTAAAGGTGAGTTCATCAATACATTACCCACAAGGGAAAGACCAGGTTCCAGGGACTTCTTGGCCAATATCAAACTTCACAGAGAATAAGAGGAAACATTTGTCTTTCTAAAAGGCCAGGTTTACCCCAGGAACAAAACCAGGCAAAACCATGCAATAAAATCCCAGTCAACAGCTTGTGAATAAGCACACCATTCTTCAACAAACTAGTAAACCCAACATGAAATTAAAAATTGTCACCGTAAGTAAAAGATTTGCAAAGGGAAGGCAAATGATCCACTATGAAATCCAACCAATGCAGTATACATCATTAGCGTATCAAAACTACAATGAATACAGAAAAAGGCCTTTAATAACACCCAACACCTTTTTATGAAACAACATTCAATAAGCTAAAACGCCTCACTGGGTGAAAGCAGTCTATCTGAGGTTACAGGTGAGGTGGAGGAGAGATTTAATGCCACATTCCAATAGCGAAAGACTAGTTAATTATTTTCTAAGTAAGACTAGGAAGCATACAAGGATTTCTACTTTTAAAATTTTACTAGATGTTCTAACCATAATAATTGTACCATTACTTGTCCATATTTGGACAAGTATTAAGACTGCATAATCTGCACATAAAAATAGTTGACACAAAATATGCTTAATGAGTATCAGTAAAAGGTTCAGGACTGGAGATGGAGCTGAGTATAGAGTGCTTGTCTAGCATTTTAATGGCCCTAGGTTCAATCTCTGCACCACAAAAGCAAAACAAAACAAACAAACAAACAAACCAACCAACTTAGCAAGGTTGCTGGATACAAAGTCGAGGCACAGAACCCAACTATTTTCGGTACTCTTGCTATGAGTACATCAAAACCAAAACAGCTACATTTACAATACCATCAAAACCTACAGGAAAAATGACAAGGGTGAGAGCTACATTCTGAAAGCATGACCCATTGTTAAAAATCAAAGACCTAAGCAAATGTGAAAACTTGCCATGTGGAGGAAGGAAGACTGAACGTAAGGTGACTGAGTTCCCCCAAGTGACCTATAGATTTTCATGTGACTCTTTTATGACAGTGACAACTTGATTCTAAAATTTTTATGGACTTCCAGTTGACTGAGAATAGCTAAAATAGTCTAAAATAAAACAAAATTAGGACCCATTTCCCAATTTCAAAATTTACAGAAAAGCAAGCGTCATTGAGAGTATAAAGTACTACCTATGACAGACACAGATCAACATAATCAAATAGACAGTCTCGACATAACCCATGTGTCCATGAGAACTGATTCCACAAACATGCCAAAACCGTTTATTCAGTGGGGAGACATGGCTTAAGTAACAGTGTAGCAGCCAGAAAGCAACACAAAGACTGAAACTGGACATGACTCTCATCCTACATGTAAAGAGGACTCGTGGTAAGTCAGAAACAGAAATGCAGAAGACATGGCAACCCTTCATGATACTGGACCTCAAATTTGGCAATGAATTCTCAGGGCAAAAACTCCATCCCTCTCTAAACATATAACAAGTCTTTTTTTAAGTACTGATGAGAAACTAGAGGAATTAAGAACTTTATATATTGCATATAGGAATATAAAAGTATGGAACCACACTTTGAAAAGTAGCCTGGCAGTTCCTTAGGGTTTACACATACCCATATGACCCACAGATCCATTTCTAAACATTTACTCTGAGAGAAATGGAAGTCTGTGTCTACACAAAATATCACCTATAATGCATACAACAGTGTTGTTCATAATTGCAAGAAACAATCCACATGTCTATTAATAGATGGATAAAAAATACTGCCCAATATCTCTAAAATGTCTATAAAATTCTAAAGCTCTGCTGAGAGCACATATTTGGGATGTAAGACTCAGTGAGTAGCTATTTAAAAATGTTCAGGAAATGAAGGAGTACCATTGCCTTTGCAGTACTGAAAATGGGACTTACCTTCGCCATCACATAAATGGCACACATTAACAACTGGTCCAGATGTCTGTCCATCATAAGTTCGGTACACTGGATTATAGAGAATTCAAAGCAGGTCCAAATTTTTTTCCTCAGTTCATCTGAAATATCTAGTTTTGTACAAAGATCTCGAAGGCGGACACCGGCTAAGTAGTAAACCTAACAGAGAGATAAGAATATTTCAAACCCTATTTAATGCTTACACTTCCCAAGCCTGTGCTGCAGTAGGGTGCATGAAAAATTACCTTTCTAAAGAAAAGTGATAAGGAGCTAGTCTTCCGTGGCCTGGTACTGCTGCTGGTTAATGGCTGGCCTTGGTTCTGCTGTTGTCCGCCAGGGGAAATCTGTTGAATAGCCACTGGACCGGGGACTTGCAAAGTTGTTCCTGTGACCTGTTGGGAACTCAGACTTCCAGCCAGTGCTTGGGCACTGAGGGGCTGGATAGAGCCAGTCACAGCCTGTGCCTGGCCCCCAACATTGACTTGAACTGGGAAGAATGTTATCCCTCCATTTTCGTTGGCAATACCTGCAGTTTGTTACAAAGAAGAAAAGAAGGTTGACATGAAGTCTTCGTTTCTTTCCTCCCCATCTTCCATCATCTTTGACACTTTCCAAATCTTAGGTGACTTTCTGACAAATGCCAGAGAACTCAATCCCTAACTCTGTCTTCCTTACCTTGAACTGGAATGGTCACTGTTTGTCCATTGTTGGCCGTGACAGTGGCTGTTGCCATGGTGACCAAGGTCTGTCCAGGAACTGGTGTGACAGAGACAGCCTCCCCAGATACATTCTGCACGGGGACAGCGTTGACTAGGGGTTGTGGGGGGATGCGCCCAGATGTGCTTCCTTCAGAGGGACTATCATTCTCAAACAGGCGCCTTCTAGTAGTACTGACTGTTGGGGAACTGTACCTGTCATACAATGTGGTTGGAGATGTTATACCTACGATCAAAAGAAATCAAACTATTTAACAAAGAGACAATTCAGACCTCTAGCTAAGCTCTTGTTCAAAAGGAAATTCAGTGTGTTTCAAATACTTCATAATTTCAAAAGCAAATAAAATGTACAGAAGTCATGGTGAACCCATATTTGTTCTAGTGGAAATTCAACTGGAAGCATTTCGCAAAGGAGACACTCTGCCTCACGGTGCTCTCTTTCTGGTTTTCCTTCCTGTAAATGAAGCAAGGCTTTGTCCTCAGTCACCATGTCCTCTGTTATGACTTTGGTGAAGAGGCCATTTAAGGAATCATTTACTTTTTCCCATATTCCAATTTTAACAAAGACATTACCTGGCCAGGAGATAGGATGATGTGCCTGCTATCCTGTGATTTTCTCCTTCAGCTTTCTGTGAATATTCATCAGTCTTTTTCCACAAAGGAAAGATTACTAACATCCTATATTCTTCAGTAGATAGACATGTATGGTATAGATTTAATAAACTTAGTTTTAAACAGCTTTATTGAGATATGACTCATGTGCCATACATTTTATTCACTTCAGTTATATAATTCAATGGCTTTATAAAATAATTTTTGAATTGTTGCAAAATATAAAAATAACCTTACCAGCATTAGCCATTTTTAAATACATATTTACAGCATTGTATAACTATTAACATTCTTTCTTCAACTTTTTTTTTTTTTTTTTTTTTGAGACAAGGTCTCTCTGTGTAGTTCTGGGTATCCCAGAACTCACTATTTAGCAAAAGCTGACCTCAGACTCACTTGCTCCTGCCTCCCAAGTGCAGGGATTAAGGGCATGCAGCACCATGCCCATGCCCAAAACGATTGTTCTTTTCTTAGTCACTCTAAACAAAAGCTAAGTGTTATGGCTTAGTTTAAGGATTCTTACTAATATGTGCATGTTTGAATCGTAACTATTCCTTTTTCCCATGTCCACCTGTAAGACCTGTGTAACAGTAGCTCTTACAATTTTAAAGGTAAAAGTAGGGAGATCAACAGGAGTGAATCCTGGAAGCTGTGTCTTAGCATTCTCTGGATTACAAGAAGACAGAAAAAGCCAGGGACTGGGTTGTGGAACCAGCATCATGTAGATTTTCCTAACTTAAGGGAGATGTAGCAAGGACAAAGAAAAGGAAGTTGAATGTCAAACTTTAATTCACAAACTACAAAAACCAGACTGAAAAAGTCAGGCTTATCAGAGCTGAGACAGCTCTGTTTGACTGAAAAGTAGTTAAACCATTCCTGTTGTTCTTTCACGATGAGGAAAGACTGGAGATGGCTGAGCAGTGAGAGCACTGCTCTTGCAGATGACGCAGGTTTGGATCTCAGCACCCACATGGCGGCTCTCAACTACCATAACTCCACTTACAGAGGGTCCAACACCTTCTGACCTCTGCAGGCACCAGGCACATTCATGGTACACAGACATACATGTAGGTGAAACGGTCATACACATAAATCTAAAATCAATTTTTGTTGCAGCATTTTCTCTGTCCAATCACATTAGGGCACGGACAGGCCTGTGATTGGACAGGAATAGAGAGGTGGAGCTAGAGTGGGAGGAGGAGAAAGGTCAGGAGCAGGAGGAGAAGAGATCATGGAGTCAGAGGATGATAAAGAGTCAGGCCCCGAGTGGTTATACAACCCAGCAAAGGTTTTTACAAAAGAGATTAATTAGGTTAGAATACTGTCTTTATTATTTGGTTCTGAAATTATTGTATTGGCATCTTGTAAATTATGATATTATTATTATCTTATATTATCTTAATATACCTGATTGGATATTAAGGTCTTAAGAGTCATGCATTACCTACTGGGTCCTAGGCACTAGCTGGATGAATGATTGTGGGGGTGTGTAAAGCATTGCCTGTGAGCGAGATGTTGCAACCAAGCTGGGAGAGAATAACAAGAGTCCGCCATCAACAGTTTATTCTTCGTTACATAAAACCACAGCACTCTGAAGTGTTCACACCTACATTTCTACTCAAGACTTATGCTAATAAATTTGTCCATTGAAAACCACACTCGTGGGGAAAAAAGAGATCTCCAAATGAGCTACATTTCATTTGGTTTATGGCAACAACCATTGAGTGTGTCCTTTACACCTATGGTTACTGCACACACCATGCTCATCCACACACACACTTCCCCAGCTCACACAATGTGCACTGTGAGGCACAGAAGACATTGATCACAGGAAGCTCTCTGCCCAGGCACTCCAAGGCCCACAGCATTGCTCTCCCTGGCAGGCTTGAGGCACTGTTGTAGTGTCCCCAACACTAACGACAGGTGCACCTAGTAGCTAGCATATCTTCATACTCTTTGTAAGCAAATATATATATATATATATAAAAGCAAACTGTTCTTGCAGGAAAGGGAGTTTTAACGGGGGGATTCATTTTTTTTAATTCCCGCAACAAATTTTTAAATGAGAAAGATTTCAAAAAGCATTTAATTAGTTTGGTTTTCTGTTGTTTATTATTGTTTTGGGACAGGGTCTCATGTAGCTAAATCAGACTGGCCTTAAAGTGAAGATCCTCCTACCTTAGCCTTCAAGTGTTAGAATTACAGAAGTCTGCCACCACAGCCTGTATCATCCATATTTACTGAGTAGGCACTGAGTTAGAGTAAACTTGATTTTAAAACTGATCCACTTATTGCTAATGGCTTTCAAGTACATTGTGAAATAGGCCTAGTATTAGCAATATTCTAATGGATTTGGGGCTCTCCAGAAATTATTTTACATATATATATGTATATATGTAAAATACATATACATATACATATATATATATAAACAAACTGTTCTTTGAAAATAGCTGTGGAGCTGGTGTGTACTCAAGAGTAAGATGTGTGGGCTGGAGAGATGGCTCAGTGGTTAAGAGCACTGACCGCTCTTCCAGAGGTCTTGAGTTCAATTCCCAGCAGCCATATGGTGACTCACAACCATCTGTAATGGGATCTGATGCTCTCTTCTGGTGTCTCTGAAGAGAGCAAAGGTGTACTCATATACATAAAATAAATAAATACATCTTTTAAAAAAAGAGTAGCATGTGTGCTTTACATTTGGGAGTCCCTGACTTCAATCTTCAACCATGGGGAAAACAAAAAGAACCTCAAGGAAGGCGGACCTCACACATGAACATGAACCTAGCACTGAGGCAGCCATCTAAGGAGCTAGCTACAACATAAGCCGGATTTTCTGTGTCTTTTGGGCCAGCAGCGATATCACATTACTAAGTATCGCAACACAGCTCCAGTGAGGAAGCTGACATGTTCCACTCACGGAGCCAACCTATGCTCACTGGCTTATCTGTATCTACCTGTGGCCCAGAGCTCTATCCTTAACATCCGGCTGTGGTGCTACATACCTGATTCCCAGCTATGCAAGGGGGTTAGTCAGGAGGGCTAAGGATGGAAATTAGCCTGGGCAACACAGTGAGACTCCCATCTCTAATAAACATAACAAAATAAAAGCATAAAAAGAAGACACACTCGAAAGAATGAGAGAATTCACTGAGAAGTCTGTGGCCAGCAATTGTAAGTATTGTTAGCAGTTTGCTTTTCCCATTTCTGCCCTTTTGTTTATAGATGGATATGCACTTACAAAAGATCAAGTTAAATGTAAAGTGTTCTAAAAAGATAAGCTTGGCACTCCCATAATCCTTGTTGGGGGAAGCAAGGCAATGTAGAATTCAAGAGGAGCCTGGGCTATATAGCCAAACCTCTCACAATAATTTTTAATGTTTTTAATATTCCTTAAAAGCATTTTTAAGTCAGGTGTGGTGGCATACACCTGGAATCCAGCATTTGCAAAGTGGACAGTCAGGAGTCCAGGGTTATCAATGGTAACATAGCAAAGTTCAAGGCCAGCCTGGGCTACACAAGATCATGTTCCAACCCTCCTGCACACAAAAAGCATTTTTAAGTGATCGCTGTGTCACTAAAGGACACAATATTCTTTGCTATGCATAGCCTGTTAATTTTACTTACAGGTTTAGATGGGATGTAAGTATATAGATTCAAGACTCCAAAATATTCCTCTTTGTATTTTAAACTTACTTCTTCCGAGTCCTCCAGCATCAGCACGAACTTCACCCACCCTTCTCGGGGTTAAGGGAGAGCCAGCAATATAAATTTCATCTGTTCTCTCTAGGTTTTGAGGTGGCATGACCTATAAAGAAAGAATCATTTGCACAAAATCTTAACAGTCAAAAAGCAGTGCACACCTTTAATCCCAGCACTTGGAAGGTAGAGGCAGGCGGATCTCTATGAGTTCAGAGGCAAGCCTTGTCTACAGAGTGAGTTTTAGGATAGCCATGGCTACCCAGAGAAACCCTGTTTCGAAAAGAAAAGGAAAGGAATAAAAATAGAAAGACAGAAAGAGACAGATAGTAATAGTCTAAAGCAAAAGGAAAAATTTTTGTCCAATTAGTTATTTCTTAATAAAATTACTAAAACTAAAATTCTTAAAAGATTTAAAATCAATATGGAGACTGTGTCTGAGCTAGTGTACCTTATGATTTGGAGGTTCAGAATAGCAGCCTCAATCTTTCCTGTCATGGAAACCTTGAGGCAGTTACAGGTTCCTCTTTGATACAGGAATAAACCATTAACCACACTGCAAAGCCCTATACCCCAAAGGACAGAGACCCCAGCTCCAACCACTCTCTGTAGAAGGAGGCAATAAACAATATTGATGTGTTTCCCTTACAGAAAGATGCTAAGATATTGTCACAAACCTCTTCACATGTAGGGACTCTGTTTTCATTATCTCTAATTCTGTCCCACAGTGGGGACTTGGTTTTCCATGCCAAATGGTCTAAAATTTGTTCTTCAATCTGATTGAGGTGTTTGACCACTTCTCTGCAAAGACCATCTTCTGCTCTAATAAATACTTCAATTACCTGCAATAAAGAAAACACCCAGTTTATTGACTAGCAATTACTAGATTGTGCATTCAAAAGTATAAAAGCAAAATGAAACATCTGAATATTTTTAAAATATCCACATACTTTATCAGAAATTACAAGTTCATTAAAGCCATATATAGCAACTTGCTCATCATTTTATAGCCTGTAAATAATCTATACATGATAATATAAAATAGTTTGTACAAAATATACCTTATACATTGAACCTGAAAACAGTACTCTTTAAGTACTATGAGTTCAGAGGCAAGCCTTGTCTACAGAGTGAGTTTTAGGATAGCCATGGCTACCCAGAGAAACCCTGTTTCGAAAAGAAAAGGAAAGGAATAAAAATAGAAAGACAGAAAGAGGTTGGATGTATAGTTCAGAAATAGAGTGAATGCTTAAGGCTGTGGGCTCACTTTCCAGTATCAATAACACAAAATAATATTAATAGTCTCTAACCATAAGCAGAGTGTGGGGGCCCATGCCTGTAATCCTAGCTCTCAGGAGGTAGAGGCAAGAGAACAGAAATTTCAAGTTAACCTTGAGTTTGATGCCAGCCTGGTCTAGATGATGCCCTGTCTCAAAATAAGTAGGATGATAGAAAATAGATTTTTTTTCCTGAAAATAACTCCAATATTAAACTTTCATAAACGAGAAAGACATATACAAGCTATATAACATTAGAGATATGGATGCTGCTTTTTAATGAAGATTTCTTTTTACCCGTGTGTGTATATGTGTGTGTGCATGTGTGTGTGTGTGTGTGTGTGTGTGTGTGTGTGTGTGTGCATGTGTGTGTTTATGACCTGTGTATGGATGGAAGGATGTCAGAAATGGGTTCCCGATCTTCTGGACCTGGAGTTGACGTGGACTGGGAACTGAACTCAGGTCCTTTGCAAGAGCAAGAAGCACTTTTAACTGCTGAGCCATCCCTCCAGTCCCAGCATCCCTTCTTCTTACTTTCTGTACCTGCTTCTCTTTCTTTTCTTTCCAAGAGCTCATGCTTACTCCAGTTCAAGCCTGCAATCCTCCTGCCTACACTTTCCAAGTGCTGGGTTATAGGTGTGATCCACCACACCTGCCCCTACCCCCGACCTAGGTCTTTAATCATAGTATTCCGGCGTCCTTTGGCAGATGGAAAACATCCTGAATGTTTCAGGCAAAAGAGATCTGCCATACTACTATGTAGTACAAGAATTTACAAAGGTCAAAGACTCTTCTTTGTTCTCTGTGCAAAGATTATTAGATTTTTAATAGGTTTATATGTTTAATGTGAGCAAGGTAGATAACAAGAGGTTAGTCTCATAATCAGCAGTATAATTTTTAAATACCTTATAAAAATGATAATGTGGTACATCAAATATTTCAGCAATAAATGGAAAATTCCCAGGAGGCTTATAGGAAAAAGTGACCACGTCAAGGCAGCAGGCCAAGAGTGACCTGTGGAATGCATCGTGTTCCAGAACACCCTAGAAAACAAAGTCACATTTACAAACTGAAGCCTACTCTGAAAGCACTTCATATCCAGTCAGTTTAATTCCACTCATCTTTTTATTAAAGATGAAAGACATTTTAGAAACTTATGCTATGAAGTACTTTTTAAAAGGCATTTTCAAATGACAAACAACAAGTGTTTTGAGAATGTGAGAGAACTGTAGGCCCATGTGTTGCTGCTGGGGATATAAATGATAAAATGCTGCTGTGAAGAACAGTGTGCCGGCAGCTCAGAAAATTAACCATAGGATTACTGTATGGGGCTAGGGACAGGGCTCTGAGGTTCTGGATCCAATCTCCACAACCACTGTCTGATACATCAGTGGTAATTCTAGGAAGAAACACGTGCCTGGTACACCAGTATTATGGCAACATTGTTCACTACAGCCAAAGGCAGAATGATCCAGATGTCTATTAACCAATGAGTCACAAATAAAAGGTTTAAACACAAGGAAAGAAGTTGTAAAACTTTCTAGAACATGGATACATGGTGAAAAGAAAACCAATCCCAACACTAAAGGACAAATATAATATGATTCTATCTACCCAAGGAACCAAGAATGGGTAGGAACCAAGGCTGGAAGACAGTACACAGAGGGAGAGAAGGCGAGTGGGAAATCAGTCTTCAGTGGGTATAAGGTGGGGGGTAATGGATACAATCATGCTAATGTATCTTGAAATGTAACTTTCAAAATGATTAAAATGTTTTAAGTACATTTTGCCATAAGGAAAAATTTTAAATAAATTACTTAGATGAATAGACAGGTGCCTATTTAATATTAGTCCCTAAATTGTAGCTATGGTTTACATGCTATTCAGAATGTTTCAAACACACAAAGTAAAGTCATAAAGAAGCCCATTAGTGTAAACAGCCAAATGCAACCATATATGTATATGTGTATATGTACGTGTGTGTGTGTGTGTGTGGAATATATACATATGCATGTGGGTGCAGAGATGGCTCAGTGGTTAAGAGCACTTGTTACTGCTGCTGCAGAGGACCTGGCTTGAGTTCCCAGTGCCCCCATGGTGGTTCACAGCAATCTGTAATTCTGCTCTCAAAGGATCTAACCCCCCTTTCTGACCTTTGAAGGTTTAGGCACACTCACAGGGCACACACACAAAGGCACACTCATGGTGCATATATATGAACATAGAGGCAAAACACACAGATAAAATAAAATCTAAGAGTAAAATCAAACAAAACAAAACCAAAAAGGAAATGTAAGTCAGGCATAGTAGTCCGACCTTGTAATCACTGCATTTGAGAGGCTGAGGCAGGAAGATTAAACATTCAAGGCCAGTGTGGGTTATTCCAAATACAAGGCGTATGTGTACTACATTGTAAGACCTTGTCTCAAATTTTAATAAAAGAAAAAAAAGAGTTGAATATAAACAGATACAAGAAATTCAAGTTAATTACTGGCCAATTGTTTGACTTTTAAAATGTCATTTTAAAAATTAACACCATCTTTTTTACATTGTTTATTTTGCATGTTTGTTTTGTTTTGCTATTAGGAGCCACTTTTTTTTTTTTTTTTTTTT
>NW_022196905.1:229504285-229511833 GCF_008632895.1 Mastomys coucha | reverse complement strand
CTCAAACTCAGAAATCTGCCTGCCTCTGCCTCCTAAGTGCTGGGATTAAAGGTGTGTGCCACCACTACCTGGTGGGAGTCACTTTTAATATATATTTTATGTCCACAAAATTATATATAAAATTCATATTTATATTCTTATTCTTAGTATCAAAAGTCAAAAGTAAAAATACCCCTTCGGTATCTTTTTTTTTGTCATTAATTAATTTATTTATTTTCATTACACTTATATTATTTTTTATTAGATATTTTCTTTTCTTTTTTTTTTTTTTTTTTTTGAACTGAGTATAGGGTCCCCAATGAAGGAGCTAGAGAAAGGACCAATGGAGCTGAAAGGTTTGCAGCCCCTTAGGACGAACAACAATATGAACTAACTAGTACCCTCAGAGCTCCCAGGGACTCAACCACCAACCAAGGACTATACATGGTGGGACTGATTGTTCTGGCAGCATGTGTATAGTAGAGGATTGAAAAATCAATCCATGGGAGGAGAGGTCCTTGGTCCTGTGAAGGTTCTGTGACCCAGTGTAGGGGAAATGCCAGGGCCAATAAGTGAGAGAGGGTGGGGTGGCAAGCAGGGGGAGGGGGAAGCCAACAGGGGTTTGTTCTTGTTTTTGTTTGTTTGTTTGTTTGTTCCTGGGAGGGGAAACTAGGAAAAGAAAAATCATATGACATATAAAGAAAATATCTAATAAAAAAATATTTTGCATGTTTGAGTGTTTCACCTACATGGTTTCTGTGCAACACTCTCTGGTACCTGTGGAGCCAAACGAGGGCGTCAGCTATCCTGGACCTGGAGTGTAAGGGTTATAAGTTACCTTACGGGTGCTCAGAATTGAACTCAGGTCCTCTGCAGAAGGAGCCCGTGCTTTTAACTGCTGAGTCACTTCCTCAGCTCTAAAATTAGCATTCTTAATTATAAAGAGTTCTCTCTTGGATAAATGTGAAACAGTTCTGGATGACCAGGAGGTACACTCTGGTACTTTCATACATGACTGAGTGACTGGGTATCAAGGTTCATGTCCCTAGCCTAATTTCACAAAGAAAACATTTCCAATTTTCTCTAGTTTCATCTATGTAAGAGATTATTTTAATTGCCACATAAAATTATGTTCAACTGTAAGACATTAGCATTTAAAAGACATTTTATTGGTTTATTAAACTTACTTTTGGAAAAAAAAATTTTTTTTATGATACTTCCCAAGACCTTGAATTGCTAAGTAGTCAAATGAAATGCAGTTCAGCCCCAGCCCTTCTCAGGTACTTTGTTGTCTTATTTTAGCTTTGGAGAGGGTCTCGCAAAGTTGCACAAGATGGCCTCAAAGTAGTGGAAAAAGCCCAGGCAGGTCCTGAAATAGTGATTCTCCTTCTTCAGCCTCCAAAACAGGTAGGATTATAGGGGTAGGCCAGGATGCCTAGCTGTTTATATTTCTTGCTTAGGAAATAAGAAAATGTATCGTCTTGGCAGCAGAATGACTGAGTCTTTTATGATGAAGCCCTATCAGGTCAGCATTCAGTGTTTGCCTTCCACTGGGCTTGTATAAAATCTCCATGTTATTAAACAACTCAGTTAAAGTTAAGCCTGAGGGTTTTAATGCTTGATTCCTGTGGTGGTTTGGACAAGAATGTGTGACTAGAGCCTGGTGTTTGAACACGTGGTCCCTACTTGGTAGTAGTGCTTTAGATGTTGTATGGGGAAGATTTAGGAAATGTGGCTTTGTTGAGACACATATGTCGCTAGGGGTGGGCCTTACAGTTTCAAAGCCTCACAGTGACCCCGGTCTGCTCTCTGCCTTGGGCTGGCTGTTGTGGATGTGAGCCTTCAGCTTCCTGTCCCTGTCACTGTACCTTCATTCAGCTAACATGCTCGCTAGTCCTCTGCAGCTTTAAGCCCAAGTAAACTCTTTCTGCTGTAAGCTGCTTTGGTCATTGTACTTTATCACAACAATAAAGGACATCTTTATCACAACAATTAACACATCTACCGAATCCTCCTATGCTAAAACATGTATTATACACAACAAGAATCTTTCCTCTATCCCATTCCATACACCTTATGATGTTAGGATAAGGTCAGAGGGCTCCACATACATGTTTCCTGAGGTGCGAATCTAATTCCTGAAGGCACACACCTTTTCTTTGTAATGGCCTTTGTTGGTAGGTGGGGAGGAATGAAGCTATGTCTTACTGTGTTGATCAATGCACAGTTATTGTACTCACAGATAAATCCATGTCTCCCAATCTTTTTTGCTCTTGCTCAATAACAGACTCTAATACTTTATAATAAAGCATTTCTGCAAAACGAAAATGTTTGTTGGCAATTTCTGTTGAAATTAAAACAAAGCACAAAATTAAATACAAATTAAGTTAGTATCATGGAATAGACTCATCTCTCACTTTTCTACCCACGAAAGAAAGTCTAAAAACCAAATCTATATTTTCTTTTTTTAATTAATTTTATTTTTTAAATGTATATAGTGTTTTGCTTGCATGTAGGTCCATGTACTGTGTGTATGTGGGTGTCCAAGAGACCAGAAAAGAACATCAGGTTCCCTGGGACTGGACTTACAGAAGGTTGTGAGCATGTGGTTGCAGGGATTGAACCTTGGTCTTCCAGAAGAAAAGCTACTTGTCTTAACTGCTGAGCCATCTCTCCAGCCCAAACCCATACTTTCTATAGTTGATGTTTCAATTATCCCTAAAAATTTTCAATATTCCCTTTTTCCCCTTTTCCTGAGCCATTCTCAATCTGGCTCAGGCAGGCCTAGAACTGCCTGGTACTGGAATTTTAAGTGTGAACTCCACGTTAACATCCTTCATACTTCATGTTTCATGTTAACATGCTTTGTACTTCCTAAAACCGACGTGAAAGCAGCACATGAAGAACTTAGTATCACATTAAATGCACATACTTTATCATTTTGAATACTAAAGTTCTATTCTGCTTTGGCTGGGTGTTGGAAGTTCTTCAAGGACCTGTGTGTTTAACAGTGGCCCTACTGGGGGGTTGGGGCAATCTTTAAGAGGTGGGGCCTCAAGAGAAGTTATTTCATTTTTCTCTTTTTCTTTCTCTTTCTCTCCTTCTCTCTCCTCACTTCTCTTTCTCCTCTCTTCTCTCTCCCTTTCCCTTTCTCCCTTTCTCTTTCCTTCCTCTCTCCCTCTCTCTTCCTCCCCCCGCACCCTCTTTCTCTCTCTCTGTTGTTTACAGACTGAGTTCCAGGATATCCAGGGATACACAGAGAAACCTTGCCTCAAAAAACTAAAAGTCCGACATAATAAACATGTTAGACTAAACTTTCTGTTTCTGAAAAGGGCCCAGAAGTCACTGACAGGGGGGAAAAAAAAGACAGTTCCACCATAGCCTTCAGCTCACACAATTCTACATCTTTCCTTGTCTTTCTGACTCCATTAGTCAGATGTCAAAGTCAGGAGCAGTCTGGAAAATAGTAAATCTTACCTTTAGCACAATTACTAAAATTCTCATCTGGCTGGAAATGCTGAGAATATATTTCATACATTTCTTTCAATCTGTTAGCGATAGCCTGAGTTGGATCTCGGGAACATGACCTAAAAAGTAATATGAAATTATCCAACATAAGTGTTTCAGCTGGTCTCAGAGACACAATGTCTAAAACTATCAATTTCATTGACATAAAATGCTTTGAACAGATACTCTGTATTTTACAATAAGTAAAGGAAATCGCACACCTCCTTTTCAAAGATGGCAGTAGTATTATTTAGAGTGCAGAAGTATTTCCTGTGTGTACACTTTGCTGCATGTGCTTAGCAGACTTGCTCTGGGCTCATTTGATGCTGTGGCTAACTCCACAGCCTTATACATCCTGTCATTAACACCAACCAAACTGCCCTCAGGTGACTGTCTAGTGGGCAGCAAAACCTCCAGGAAGAACTCCTGGAAAAAAAATAGAATGGAGGGCTACAGAACCTACACTATAAATACATATAAGCCAAGGCTGGCATTTTTTTATTCTCCCAAATGAGATTTATCTCATTGACTTTTAAATCTTTTATGGGTGGAGTATTGGTGTATGTTCAAATATTTATGGGCATATGTGTGAGGGGTCCTGTGGAAGTGTGTGCTTGTGTGTGTGTGGATGCCAGGGATCAACCTTAGAGGTTAATTTTCAGCAGATGTACATGTTTCTAAAGTGGAGTTTCTCACTGGGAACCTGGTGACCACTGATTAAGCCAGGATGGCTGGCCAGCAGACCACAGGATCCACCATCACTGCCCTAGCACTGAGGGTACAAGTCTATTCTAGCACACTACTTTTTACATGGGAGCTAGGGGGTAAATCAGGTCCTTATAGACAGCAAAAACTTGACCAGCTGAACCATCTCCCTCACCCTCTTTCTCATTGATTTTTTTTAAATTAGCAATACATGAGGCTTTTATAATAACTCTTTTAATTTGATCACATACATATATGTCAGAACTTGGTCAAAAGAATGACCCGTGGTGAGCAATGCCTTGGGGAATTGTGAGAGAGGCACCAGGGGAAGAGAGGCTCTTTTACTTTACACTTTGTTCCCTGCATTGCTCTTGGTTATGATTTCATGCCTCCTGTGACAAACATTTACATTAAGCTTGTGACATGCTTATTCTTGTTGGATGTCAGATTGTAGCTATAGAACCCAATCTGGTCAGTGCGCCCTGAATCTGGATGTGGCCTTCTCCCTTGTTTTCATGCTTTCCCTAGATATAATCTATAGGCCACAGCAGGCAATTGTGTTCAAATTGCTCTGTCCTGAGAAAGTTCCGGGAAAGGGTTGCTTTGTTAATATTATGTATGTGCTTACTGGTGTTTATTCACATGATTTTCTGAACTACAACAGCCTTCCTTGGGTCATTACTTTCTTTGTTACATTCGTGTATAAAAGTACACTGAAATTGAACTAAGGCTCTCTACAGCATCAGACTGTAGTCCAACCCATTCTTTCAGGACCTCAGATCCCAGGTCCAGCAGGCAAGATCTGCACAGGTCGGCTAAAAGTCAACACATATATGACCATTTTTTTTTTTTTTTTTTTGGTTTTTTGAGACAGGGTTTTTCTGTGTAGTCCTGGCTGTCCTGGAACTAAACTCTGTAGATCAGGCTGGCCTCGAACTCAGAAATCCTCCTGCCTCTGCCTCCCAAGTGCTGGGATTAAAGGCGTGCGCCACCACCCGACTATATGACCAAATTTTAACAACTATATATTTAAACTACTGTGGCTTAACTTAATCATATATACATGTATATTTTAAGTATTTATTATCAAATATATATGCATTACAAAACCTTACCCAGTTTATAAAATTATAAAGAAAATAAGTTTCATACTTGTGAGGCATAACAAGAGATAACAATCTAATATAGTACCAGAGTGTTATGTATGAGCATACACATATACCTTAAAGTTTACCAAATTAAAAACAAGGTTGGTTTTACCTAGCATCTACTGGTAATATGCAATTTCACTAATAATATCTATGGCTAAAGCTGTCATGACTAGAGATTATAAAAAGATCTGAAAGACATAGCTACAACATAGGCTTTCATAACATATACATAAAATGCTTCTTTCTGCTACTGCAGAGGCTGAGGCAGGAGAATAATGAGTTTATGGTCAACCCAGTCTATATGGTGAGCTCAAGTCCAGCCTCAGCAACACAGACTCCATTTCTGTTTTTGTATGCTCATAACATGGCTTCACTCCGTAACTCAGGCTAGTCTTGAACTTATGATCCTCCTGCCTCTGCTCTTAGGCCATGTGCCTGGCCAAGACCCTGTTTCAAAAGAAGTAAATACATGATTACTCCTTCAAGCCAACATCCTGATTGGTGTTTGGAAAAACTGGGTGCTGTAACCTAACCAAACTGATGCAAGAAATTAACCTACATATAATACATAATTCACAAATCTAAGCATTAGATTCCAGAGAACAATTTTCTTATTTTTTTTGTAAGAGGAAGCAGATGAGAAAGTGAATGCTCTCAGATTGTCCACGGGTTCTGCACAATTACTGTCTTGCTTTTTCTAGGGTGTAGTTTCCTTCCTAGTGTTGGTATTTTCCATCTACTATCTTTTGTAGGGCTGGATTTATGGAAAGATATTATATAAATTTGGTTTTGTCATAGAGTATCTTGTTTTCTCCATCTATGGTAATTGAGAGTTTTGCTGGGTATAGTAGTCTGGGCTGGCATTTGTGTTCTTGTAGGGTCTGTATGACATCTGCCCAGGATCTTCTAACTTTCATAGTTTCTGGTGAAAAGTCTGGTGTAATTCTGATAGGCCTGCCTTTATATGTTACTTGTGCTTTTTCCCTTACTGCATTTAAAATTCTTTCTCTGTTTAGTGCATTTGGTGTTTTGATTATTATATGATGGGAGGAATTTCTTCTCTGGTCCAGTCTATTTGAAGTTCTGTAGGCTTCTTGTATGTTCATGGGCATCTCTTTCTTTAGGTTAGGGAAATTTTCTTCTATAATTTTGTTGAAGATATTTGCTGGCCCATTACTTTGGGAGTCTTCACTCTCTTCTATACCTATTATCCTTAGGTTTGGTCTTCTCGTTGCGTCCTGGATTTCCTGGACTAGGAGCTCTTTGTTTTTTGCATTTTCTTTGACTGTTGTGTCAATGTTTTCTATGGTGTCTTCTGCCCCTGAGATTCTCACTTCTATCTCTTGTATTCTGTTAGTGATGCTTGCATCTGTGACTCCTGATCTCTTTCCTAGGTTTTCTAACTCCAGGGTTATCTCCCTTTGTGATTTCTCTGTTGTTTCTATTTCCATTTTTAGATCTTGGATGGTTTTGTTCATTTCCTTCACCTGTTTGATTGTTGTTTTCCTGTAATTCCTTAAGGTATTTTGTGTTTCCTCTTTAAGGGCTTCTAGCTGTTTACCTGTGTCCCCCTGTATTTCTTTAAGGGAGTTATTTATTCCATTATTAATGTCCTCTATCATCATGAGAAGTGATTTTAGATCTGAGTCTTGCTTTTCAGGTGTGATGGTGTGTCCAGGACTTGCTATGGTGGGAGAACTGGGATCTGATGATGCCAAGTAGCGTTGGTTTCTGTTGCTTATGTTCTTATGCTTGCCTCCCGCCATCTGATTATCTCTAGTACTACCTGCCCTCACTATATCTGACTGGAGCCTGTCTTTCCTGTGATCCTGGTGGTGTCAGAACTCCTCAGAGTTCAGCTGTCTCTATGATCCTGTGATTCTGGGATCCTGTGATCCTGAGATCCTGGGTGTGTCAGAGCTCCTAGAAGTCGAGCTGCCTCTGGAACCCTGAGATTCTGGTGTGACCAAGCTCCTGTGATCCTGTGATCCGATGGTCCTGGGCATGTTAGAGTGCCTGGGAGTGGAGTTTCTTCTGGGTGTTGTGGGATTGGCTGCAGAGTTAGAGCCCAAGGTCTGCTCAGGGTATCAGCCTAGACCAGAAGGACTATCTATCATTAGTCTTGAATGGAGTCAAAAGTATGTAAGTATATGGTCGGGAGTGGAAAAAGAGGGGACAGAAACAAAGTATTGGCTGGTTTTTTTTT
>NW_022196905.1:229501359-229504275 GCF_008632895.1 Mastomys coucha | reverse complement strand
TTTTTTTGTTTGTTTTGTTTTGTTTTTCAAGACAGGGTTTCTCTGTGTAGCCCTGGCTATCCTAATACTTACTCTGTAGACCAGGCTGGCCTCAAATTCAGAGATCCACCTGCCTCTGTCTCCCAAGCCCTGGGATTAAAGGCATGTGCCACCACTGCCCAACTTGTGGATTTTTAATATAAATATAGAGATATGAAGTATTCATACAAGTCAAATGTTATTGAGTTCAGGTTTCAGGAGTTCAACCTCCTAACAATTACAAAAGTATTTCTCATTAGGAAAAATATTTAGTTTGGCTTGGTGTCATATCTGTTCATAATCATAGTTCTCAAGAGACAGAGGCAAGAGGATTCATAAATTTAAAGCCTGTTTGGACTATGTCGTGAATTCCAGACCAGGCAGGGCTGCATAGCAAGGACCTGCATCAAACAAACAAAACAAAGAAACAAACAGACTGCCCCAAAGCCTGTAAAACAAAATTTTAAAAACAGATTTCTAACAATTAGAATAATTGTTATATTTTTTTTCTGGATAATGCCAGCATTTCAATTTTTTAAGTATATAAATTTTCTTACTGATAGTAACAACATAGTGTTTTTGTTATATAGTAAGTACTATCTTAACTGTATGTATGTATTTATTCATTTATTTTAAATTTATCTTATATGTAAGCACATGTTTTTTGCTTGGTTGTTTGGGTTTTGGGTTTTTTTTGGGGGGGGTGCAGGCATATCTTCTTAAAATTTGCTTATTTGTTTATTTTTGAAGCAGGTTCTCATTCTGTGGGCCAGAGTAGCCTCAGATGTTTGTAATTTTCCTGTCTTAGCCTCTTGAGTCACAGGATTTCAAGCAAGCAGCACCATGCATGCCTACATGCATATTTTATACTGCCATGTCATTTACTGACTAATAAGGCTAACTGTACAATTACTGTAAAATTGTTAAAGGGTAACATAAGGCACTAATACTGAAAAATTAAGGAAAGAAACTGAACAATGGTCAACAACTAACTCTTGGAAGACAGATGAAACCAAAGCCAACCTGAGTATCTGCTCCAGCTTCTCACTGGGTGAATTCCTGAGGCCGGTCAGCATGCTGTGAAGACGGCTCAGGCTGTGTGCAGCTGTGGAGACAGGAGTCACACAAGGGCTGTTCTCCTGAACGTACCTCACGCCAGTCAGCGGTGTGCAGACTCTCAGTGCTTTAGACTGGAGGAAGAAAATGGAGTGGGTTTCTTTAAATTACACTACAAATAGGAATTCCAGGCAATTAGACTTTCTATCCATATATGTTAGCATCTCAAATATCATTATTCTGGGAGTTTAGATGTAATTCCACTCAAAGGTTCCATTATCCAAAGATGTGTGAAAGAACAATACATACTCCAGGCAACTAAAAGTTTTCTGTTAAGTAAACCATAGAGATTGGGTGTGTGCCAGGACAGTCAACTAAACCATAGAGATTGGGTGTGTGCCAGGACAGAGCAGAGCACAGAGGCACAGTGTACACTCACTCAGTCACACAAGCTCTCCTTCAGGGAGTTCACACTTGAAAACATTAAGAACATCATTGCCTACGCTGACACATCCCACAGCTTCAGTCTACTGCTGCAGACTGACACTCAAGGACAGACACAGGAAAGCAATAGCTTAGATCTGCCTAAAGAAGAATCGGTGGATCAATTTACCTCAGAAGGTAAGCATTTCAAAATAAATAAATAAAAAGACAATCTGATGCAGGGCAAGTCCTCATCACTTTCGCCTGGCTTGCTTGCTTTCTCTCTCTCTTTCTCTCTCTCTCTCTTTCTCTCTCTCTCTTTCTCTCTCTCTTTCTTTCTCTCTCTTTTTTGTTTTTAAAGATTTATTTATTTAATGTACGTAAGTACACTGTTGCTCCCTTCAGGCACACCAGAAGAGAGCACTGCATCCCATTATAGATGGTTGTGAGCCGCCATGTGGTTGCTGGGATTTGAACTCAAGACATCTAGAAGAGCAGACTGCTCTCTTAACCGCTGAGACACCTCTTCAGCCCATCCCCTGGCTTTCATTCCTAGAATCCACGACAGTTTATCTCAAGTAGACAGGTCTCCAGAGGAGCAAGTTAGCCAACATTCTTGAATACACAGATGCAAAATATGCAACCCTGGTGTCAAAGAATTTAAGCCTGAGTACATTCACTAGCAAACCAGCTTTTCTAACTCTTCAAAGAAACTCTAAAAGGTTAAGCTAGCTTTGTGCTTTTCTGATAGTGAGAATCCAGCAACTGTCCCTGAGCGCTGAAGTTACTCATCCTAGACTTTCAAAATGCCGAGCAAAGTGTTTACTCAGTAACAGAACAAACTATTCAATCTCAGGACACAGAAAAACACACGATGTTCACTAAATGGAAGTGAATACGTGTTCTGTGTGTCTTAAACAGCAGCAGAGCTGAGACTGCCATCTGTCTCCGGGAAAGCCTACCTGCTGTCTAACAGCCATAAATGGTCCCTGGGTGGATCAGGTACCATCAGAGCACTGCCCTGGCTTCCTGTGGCACCCACTCCCGCTGTGTGTGAAGCACTCCTTGCCTGTACTGTGAAACAAAAATGTCTTGGTGCATACAAAGAGCTCCTAGCAGCCATCAACACATAAAACAATCTCACCGCAAGCAGCATTGGGTTCACAGGAACCAAGTGTGACAACCACGGCTTGAGCCTTCCAGTCAGCATGGGCTTCTGTGTTGGTAAAGGGTTGTGCCTCACAAGACCCCTGCTATTGTCAGTTAGGGGCTACTTTCCTTTAACTCAGGTATAAAATACCAGGCCAGGTGCAGTGGCACACATCTTTAATCCCAGCACTCAAAGGCAGAGGCAGGTGGATCTCTGTGAGTTCGAGGCCAACCTGGTCCATTTAGAGATTTAGTTCCAGGACAGACTGG
>NW_022196905.1:229499051-229501335 GCF_008632895.1 Mastomys coucha | reverse complement strand
AAAAAAAAAAGCCCAGGATATACCTTCTCCCAGTAGAGACAGGGTTTGGTGTGCTCCAGAGCTCTGCCTTCAGATGTGTGGTTCTCAACCTTCCTAATGCTGCGTGTGACCCTTCAACACAGTTCCTCAAGTTGTGGTGACCTCCATCATAAAATTATTTCGTTGCTACTTCATAACTTAAATCTGCTACTGTTATGATTATAATGTAAATATTTTTGGAGACTGAGGTTTGCCATGTGGGTCACAACGCACAGGTTGAGAACCACTGCTTTAGCTCTTCGTTCCCACTCTCAGAAATCTCCATTTCATGATTTTAACCCTCCAGACCCGCGTGACTCCAGTACATACAACCACCACTCCAACCTCTCCCAGAAGCCCCAGTGATACGTTTCTAATCTGCCCACCCAGGCAACCAGGATCCCCAAGATACATCTCAGATGCCATGTGCTGAAAACCCTCACTTTTAAATCCATACCAGACTCGCTCTTCCCTCTTGATAAATAACAGTAAACTTTTAGGGATAAGCACTAAAGTGGCACACCCTGCCCGCAGCACTAGCGTCCGCCTCCTGACCCTTGTGCTCTAATGGAGAAAGGCACAACAGTTTAAGTTTACCTGTGGCATAATACTAAGAGAGCAATAACACCAGTCAGAGAAAAGGCCTTGAGGATGGGCTGTGCTGGGCCATTACCTTAGGGTAAGTAAGGGGACAAAGACTTTGAACCAGTGGCAAGGGTGGTGAATCATGCCTAGAACCGCAGCACTTAGGCAGCGGAGGCAGGATTGCTATAAATTTGAGGTTAACCTGAGATGCATTATGAGACCCCTGTGTTAAAAAAGAAAAGAAAAACGAGGGGGGAGGAAAGAAAGAGGAGAATGGAGAGGGGAGAGGAGGAGAGCGGAGAGGGGAGAGAGGGGAGAGGAGGAGAGAGAAGGGAAGAGAAGAAGCAGACCAGTGTCAAGTCTGAAGCTTTTCCATTACAGAGGAGTGAAAATCAGAGTCACTGTTCTCCATCAGCCTAAAAATTGATTTCAGTGCAACAGGATTTTCTTAAAGATTGACTGTAGGCCCATGGGCTCCATTTAGGGTTAATATTTTCTCAGTGTCTCTGTGACCACTGTGCAGAGTATACACCATAGCCCATTTTATCAGAAGCAAAGACTGCCAGTGGGACGCATCTGTTTAGATTAACAGTCGGTTTTCTTCTCAGACCTAAGTAAAACTCTTGAGAGTTGGTACTAAATGAGAAATAAATCGGTAAGAGCACTTGAATTTTCCTTTAAACATTTAAACCATACATATGTTCTTAAGCTCTTGCTCTTACTCTCGACCTCTCACCCTCCTCCACCTCCCTTCTCCCCTCTCTCCACGTGGCCATGGCCAGCCTCTACTTTTCTACCTTCACACTCTCTCTCTGTTTGCTACAATAGAGCTCTAAAACCATAAAAATAAATAAATAAATAAATAAATCATACAGAACATACAAGATTATGAGAAGACAACAGAAACCAGTTTCCTCTTGCCACAGCCCCATCTCTCCCAGGGCTTTGAAGCATGGTCAGTGCATCACAGTCAGGGCTTCACTCACCTTGTCAAGATGCTGTTGCAAGATGTCTCTCATCTGTGTTCGTTCAGCACTCTCTGTGCCCGAGGCCGCACTTAGGCACCGTGAGAGAGTCCCAACTTCCTCCTCAGCGTCCTCACCAAGAAATATCCGTTCATCCAGGTTCCCAGCGGCTAACACATATTCTTCATACGCCTTATTAACAGCCTTACTGTGAGGAAACAGGACCACCATTTTAGCTGCGTTTCACACCACTCAGTGTTTTACTATAAGATCTGGCAAATTTCTCAAAGTCATTTATTTCTGTAGAATAATTGCTCATTACAAAAACTGAAGAGAAGATGTAGCTTGCTTTAATCTGTGTGTCCAGCACACACTGAATATATTTTTTCAATAGTGTGTCAAGGTAGGAACCCTGAACAAACCTGTCTCCAATAAGCTAATAATATAATAATAATAAATCATAATAATAAGCGTTCAACATGCTAAGTTATACTAAACTGAAGTATAAACAGTTGGATCCTGGGTGACACACAACTGGCATATGATCATGAAGGAACACTTCCTCAGCTGTTCTTGGTACCTCTAAAGACCTGGTATTGCCACATTGTCACCGCTAGTGATCCAAATATGAGTCTCCTCTTCCTTTTCTTAACTTTTTCTTTTTCCTTTTCTTTTTTTCTTTTTTTTCTTTTCTTTCTCTCTCTCTCTCTCTCTTT
>NW_022196905.1:229482995-229499041 GCF_008632895.1 Mastomys coucha | reverse complement strand
CTCACCATCACTTGCCTCAGGTCCCAAGTGCTGAGATGTCAGCCATGTGCCCTGATGGCTAGGTATAAAAGCATTTCTTTCTTTTTTAAAAAAATATTTGTTTATTTATTTTATGTATGTGAGTACACTGTCACTCTCTATGGACACACCAGAAAAGGGCATCAGATCCCCTTACAGAGGGTTGTGAGCCACCATGTGGTTGCTGGGAATGGAACTCAGGACCCCAGAAAGAGCAGTCTATGCTCTTAGCCACTGAGCCATCTATCCAGTCCACAAAAGCATTTCTTAATTTCAAAATTTATAATCCAAAATCTTGAATAATAAAACTTTGAACAACAAAAACAAGTTTTACTGAACTTAAAGACATGTGCTTATAGTAGATGTTTCCAGAACTATGACGGCTTCTATGAGTTCTAACATAAAGCATTAAAAATGTCCAGAGTACAAACAATGCAAACACGAGGTCTCTTCACAGGTAAGTTAAAATATCAGAGCAAGCCAGGCATGGGGAGGCAGAGGCAGGTGGAGGCTAGCTTGAGTTGGAGGCCAGCCTGGTCTACAGAACAAATTCCAGGACAGGGATATGAATAGAAACCCTGTCTCCAAAAACCAAAAACCAAGGAACCAAACAAACTATGTAGCAGGTCTGCAGCCTAAGTACTCACAAACTCTCTCCAAAGTTTCCGGGTTCCAGGAAGCCAGTAAGATTTTCTTCCTTCCCCCTGAGGAGCTACGATGAGAAGAAAGGTCCTAGGTTACATGAGGCCAAACCTTTATCAGAAAACATCCGCAGTCCTTACTTACAAACCTTTTTCTCAAAAAGTTTCCTAATATAGGGTTTCCAGAAATGCTCCTTTATTCCCTTGGCCTCCAACACCAGACCGTCATGGAAGGAGCAGAGCTTCTCAATGACACATGGGGGCTCAGCTGAGGGTTTAGAGTCCTTGGGGTGACAGTCCTCTGACAGGCCTGCGATGTATAAAATCACAAAATGGAGACACCGGTCAGCATCAAGTAGCTAACATACAATACACTGAAGCAGAAATGTTAGTCCGGTCAGGATAGGATTGGCACATGTAATTAATTTACAGATGCCTCAAAAGATGAAGAGAGATGAAGAGAGATGGATATGCAGCATCTCCAGGACAAACAAACAGAAAGGGACTGCTGTGGATTAGGAGTGCCTGAGCTGTAAGATCCTGTCTCACATAGAGAAAGGACTACATAAATTATCAATTAAATACTTTTTAAAATGGCAGTGGAGGTAAAGCACATCACTACTCAAAAGATTAGTTATGTGACTAAAGGCTGTTAGAAAAATAAAAAGTCGGGGAAATATCTGGAGAACATCAGAATTGTGTTCTGAAAATGAGCCTTACATTCAAATTAAAAAAAAAAAAAAACACGACTTAAAAAATTATATAGTTCTGCCAGATGAGGTGGCTCACACCTTTAATCTCATCACTCAGGAACAGGGGCAGGTTGATCTCTGTGAGTTCAAGGCCAGCCTGGTCTACATATCAAGTTCCAGGACAGCCAAAGCTGCAGTGACCCTGTCTCAAACAAACAAGCAGACAAACAAACATTACCCATTTCTGTCTGTTGGAATGGCTCATCAGGTGAAGACACTTGCTTCCAAGCCTGACAACCGGTTTGATCTCTAAGACTGACAAGGTAGAGGAGAGGGCAGAGTCCCTCAAGTGTCCTTTCACCTGGACATGCACATTGGCAGCCCCAGGCCCTCCCTCTGCCACCCTGGACATGTACACTGGCAGCCCCAGGCCCTCCCTCTGCCACCCACAACTAAAACGTAACAATTTTTAAAATGACACAGCTCATAGATTATCAACTTTGATTTGATCATATTAGACATTTATATTTATAGTGTTCTCTTTCATAAGAACATAAAAAAAATCAAAGAAAATTAAAGGAGGTAAAAACAGAACAAATAAAAATATCTGATGGAAGCAACGGATGTGGCACAGGTTCAGGGTACCCTGTGTTTAGTCCCCAGAACAAAAAGTAAAAGAATAAAGTGAAGACAGATGGGGTGCACAGAAAGGAGCAAAGGTCAAGTGCTCGTTGTCTAAAACGCTTGGACCAAGAAATCTTGGAGTTTAGTCATTTGAATTCTGGAGCATCTGCACCATCTCTATGAGATGGCCATGCATAGCCAAGGACTCTTTGGTTAAGTCTAAAATTTTATTTTTCTGTTGTCTTGTTTGTTCTACAGTACTGAAGATCAAATTCAGGGCCAACCAAGCAGTCTGTCACAAACTTCATCTCAGGCTACATCTCACACCTTTTGGGTCACAGGTAACTGGTAGTAACTAACTCCACTAATTTAAAATCAACCCTGATGGACAAGTCGAAGTTCTAATTGAAACCATGGCCAAACTGACAGTCAGAATTCTTCTGTGGTGTTCTTCGCAGAAGCAGCAATATAGACTAGTCTATACATCCTCAGTATTTATGTGTATGGCTTATAGGAATGACATAATCTAAAGCACAGTACTTGTGTTGTTAAAATGAGTATGATCCTTGTTCTTGTTGTTTTAGAATTTTATTTTTCTGTAGCAAAAGAAGTGAAATGCAGTTCTTTTAGTAAGTTCTTTGTTGCTACTTGGAGTGCATTAAGCACCAAATAGTGAGAACAGCAAAAAATACTACCATGAGTTATCTTTATACTTTAGAGTTATCTTTATACTCTGAGTTTCTACATTCTTCTCTTTTGCTATCTATTTTTCAAAAACCTCTAAATTATCATTTAAAACTACATTTGGTAATATTTGCTTTTTTTTTTTTAAGAGGTGGGGTGGGTGGGCGCTGGAGAGGTAACTCACTAGTTAAGAGCACAGCTTACTCTTCCAGAGGACCTAGGTTCAATTCCCAGCATGCATGGCTCATGGCCATCTATAAGCCCGGTTCCACGGGATTTAACACACTCCTGTGAGAACACCAGGCACACATGTGGCACACAAACATACAGACAGACAAAACACCCATACACATAAAGTAAAATGAAACATTTAAAAATGTCTGGAGATGCTGACTTCGGTATAACCAGTCCATACGACTCGGGCGGCGGAAGCTCTCCAATACTTGTGTTCTCTGAGGCTAGCAAACCCGCATCTAGGGGTACAGTTTCCATGAGTAGAAACCATGCAGAAACATGGGCTGCCAATAAACTTACCTTTAAAATTAGGGTTCACAAGTTCTTTACGGTTAGAACATTGTAGGGCATTTCCATAAACTAAATCTAATGCACACAGCAGAAGATGGTAGGAATTGACCAGATCATCACTAATCATGGGGAAGTTTCCTATAGGGTTAGAAAAGTCACAGTTAAATCAGCATCCACTGCACAGCATTCTAAAAATAATTGTTCCCTCATAATGACACCACACACCATTATACCAAGTTGGTTCAAGAGTGATACTGTATTTTGGCAAATATATATTTTAGGACACTGATATTTTAATGTATGTCTATGAATTTAATGAAAACTAAAACCACTTAAATTCAATATACATTCAATAGGCATGTATTAAGTAGCTAGTAATGAACTAAAACTTTAATTATTGGTCTAGTCTCTGGAATTCTGAACACACACACAAAATTTTATCAAGTCTATTAAACTGTAACAAATTACATAAAAAATTTTTCTGCAGTTAAAATAACTAGAAATATTTAGAGTTAAACCACTAGAAAATGAGCCATGTATGATTTTTCTCATCTGTAATCTAAAGAGAAGAGAGCCTTTCATTAGAGTGCTAATGGTAACAATTTAAAGTATTTTCCTGTATAGCAATAAAGATCATTCACATCAATCCAATAGAACGCAGATACAGATATTTGACTTCAAAAGCTACTACTGTCCCAAGGATAATAGTCATGCTGGTAGAAAAAAGAAAGAAAGAGAGGAAGGAAGGAACAAGAGAGAGAAAAGAAAAGAAAGAGAGAAAGAAAGAAAGGAAAGGAAAGAGAAAGAGAGAAAGAAAGAGAAAGAGAGAGGAAGGAGGGAAGGGAAAAAGGAAAGAAGGAAAGAGAGAAAGAAAGAAAAAGAAAAGAAAGAAAGGAAGGGAAGAAAATGAAACAAGAACAGGCCTGCAGGAATGCCCTTCCTACAGTGCTATTTATGAAGGATGCTGAACTGCTTCGTTTAACTGCTGGCGAGCATCTGTCTGAAGAGCTGCTGCATTTTCACACAGTGCAGACACAAAGCACACATCACACTTTCACACACAGTCCTACTCGAATGCATCCAACACGCATGCTTTCCTCTGTCTTAGTTGGCTCTGTATCAAACTTTTCCCATTTGCTTCCTTTCAAAGAAAGTTACCACCTACTTCAGCCTTTTCTTGGGGGGGAATAGGCTGAACCAAAAAATAAATAAATAAAATCCTATTGCTGCCAGAAAGGCAAAAAATTATTAAGAGATCAAATTCTGCATTGGTATAGCCAAGCTAACTTGCTTGCCTCTGCTATAAATGTTCAAATATTAAACATCTACCCCTATTGTACATAAAACAGGAAGCCACACTTCCTGTTTTTAAGCGACTAAGACTAAGGCATCACTGGCAAGCCTGGACTTGTCCCTGTGTGTACTCACTGCAGAGCAGTTACAGCAGCACCGTAACTCCTAACCACAGGCTGAAAGACCCCTAAAGGTTGAGTTCTAAATGAAATTTCAGGACAGTCCCAACAGGACATATTTGCCATCTCAAACCTTGACCTTACAAATGGAAGGTAATTTACAAGTCATTTTACCATTTGATCAAGAGATAATGGCAAGACTTAACCTCTAGATTTGGCTTACTTGTCTAGGCAAAACATTTCCTGTTTTCTGAAAAAAGAAAATGGTCTTCTGCTCAAAAAGTCCTTCATGTGACAGCTCAGACTTGTCACTTGCCATGCCAGATCAACAAATATACAGAGAATGTGTTTGTTACTAGGAATGAGATTATCTAACACGACCATAGGCTATAGGCAAAGTCTACCTTCTCCCGAAAGAAAACAGTACCGAACTAAAACAGCTAAGCTACCAATCTAAGCCACACTGAGCTGTGCTGCGCCCCTGAACCCAACACTGGAAGCTTCAATCCAGCCCAAGGAACAAAGAAAAACTCCCATCTCAAAACAACACCACCACCACCCCCAAACCAAAGCTAAGTGCAGTAGATTCTGCCTGAGACGCTGCCATTATTTTAATGTTTATACACTAGCAAATACATTCACTCCTAAGCACATACAAACTAGATTAAAATCCTAGTAGCCACACAGTTATCCAATACAATTGTAAGATTACTATCATATGTAATATCAGTCACATAAGCTAATATGGCAGCCTTCACAGAAAAGCCTAAGCTTTTATTTTGTCATGATTTATATCACATTTATTTTGTTTTGTATTTGCAATGCTCAGGATTGAATACAGGGTCTTGTGCATGTTGGACAAGCATTCTAACACTGGGCCACGTCTATCACTTCTGACTGCACTGAAAAAAGGCTGCCAGGGTCATTGCTATGGAAAGCGTAACTAAGAAGCTCGCAGACCCTTCCTTCCACGGGGCACACAGCTCAGATAATGAGGGAGGACTCCTCTGTGGCCTTCGAGAGGACCAGCTGCAATTACAACACTCCTGGAGGCCACACCTTCGTGGTCAGCCTCAAACCTGGAGACAGGAGAACTGGGTTCAAATCCTTTTATTTTTTCCTTTAATTAATTTATTCATTCACTTTACATCCTGATCACAGTCCCTTCTTTCCTCCCAGGTCCCCTTAAACAGCCCTTCCCCTACTCCCTCCCCTTCTCCTCTGAGAAGAGGGAGGCCCCCCTGGGTACCAACTCAGGTAACTGCAGGACTAGGCACTAAGGTCAGGCAAGGCAGTCCACTTAGGGGAACAGGATCCACAGGCAGGCAACAGAGTTAGGGACAGTCCCATCTCCAGTTGTTGGGGGACCCACAAGACCAAGCTATACATCAGCTACATATGGGGGGAGGCAGCCCATATATGCTCTTTGGTTGGTGGTTCAGCCTCTCTCTGGGAGTCTCCAAGGTCCAGGTTAGTTGATTCTGTTGGCCCTCCTGTGGAGTCTCTACCCCCTCAGCGACCCTCAATCCTTCCCCCAACTCCTCCACAAGACTCCCTGAGTTCATCTAATGCCTGGCTGTGGGTGTCTGCATCTCTGTTGGTTAACTGCTGGTGGAGGCTCTCAGAGGACAATTCCGCTAGGTTACCTAGCTGACCCTTAACAGTTTCTGGCTTTAGTTGCCTAATCTTGAAATGAGTCAGTTGTGGTAGCTGATCTGATAAAAGGAATCTCTCACACAGTAATTTTCCCTTATCCATGGCTTTATTTTTAACAGTTTCAGTTACCTTTGATCAACAGACCAAAAATATCAAATAGGAAATTTAAGAAATAATTCTCAGATAGGCAGGGATGCCTATAATCCAAGGACTAGGGAGACTGCGGCAGGAGGATCACAAATTCCAGGTCAGACTGGCCTAAAGAGTTAGCCTCAAACAAATAAAAACTACACTTAAAATTGCACGTTTCACTGTTCTGCCCAGCCGTGTGGACAGCTCTGTCCTCCCTACGTCCCTCATGCCCAGGGTGAAGATGCTGTGCATCCATAAGCCAGCTAGCTATTTTGGTGCTTACTTGATCCTACTGTCTCCATATTCAAGCAATCTGTACTTAGCAATGTTCCTAAGGTCATACAGCAACTTGCCAAAGAAAAGCCAGAAGGTGGAAGTGTTTCCATTAAGTGAAATGAGTGTCCTTAATTTAAATTTTAAAAAGGGTTTATAAAAGGGCTGGAGAGATGGCTCAGTGGTTAAGAGCACTGGCTGCTCTTCCAGAGAGCCTAGGGTTGAGTTCCCAGCAAACCTCTTGGAGAATCACAGCATCTGAATATCCGATGCCCCCTTCTGACCTCCTCTGGTACTGCATGCACATGGTGACAGACAGACATGCAGGTAAATGCCCATGCATAGAAAACAGAATCCTTAACAGAATCCTGGGCTGATGCTGCTAAGACTTCGAGTACAATAAGGTAATGGACAGAGACAGAATTTATGTAACATCTACTACACTACCATAGCTGCTCTGTTCTTACTATCTCTTACTGTGTTTGATGTATAAATTAAACGTTATGTAGGTATGTACAACACGAATCATGGCATTCAGGGAGTGAACCTATCTTTGGTTTCGGGTCTTAGGAGGTATCCTGCATACATAAAGAGGGGCCTCCAGTATGCGTGCAGCTCCTTCCAATTCCGACACTTTGTATCTCATTGAACTATCTTAGTGGCAGCAGTACACAGTCTATAGAGAAAAACCTAAGGTATGTAATTATACTTTCTCCTTTAGACTGTTAAATATTATCCCTATACAGAATATACCAAAGTCATAGAGGTGCACTTCAGTGCATGCATACCTTGCACAGGGTAATGGAATGAAAAGAGAACACAAAGAGATTCTAAGTATCTGGTTAAGTTTAGTTACCTGTAGACATGTAGAAAGTCATCGGACCTATTCTGAGGACGTCAGTCCCACTCAGTGAATCAGGCACAGCTTATGAAGAGCAGAGCCCCATATGCAAGCTAATGTAGCATGTGGTGGTTCTGTTCACAACTCAAAAGAATAGTTTCACGTCAAAGAGATGTGGACAAGACTAAAGCGAAGGGTGTGCCATTTAATATGAGGAGATGTGGATACTGTAAGGACAGTACCGAAGAGCCTCGTACAAAAAGTGAGGCTTTCCTCCTGATTCATAATACAGCAGACAAAATGAGCACCTAAAAATGGTTAGCTAAGTCCTGTCCAATTACACATTACTCTTACCTTTTGCATATATAAAAAGCACCCAACAAAAATGGAAAATTTCAGATGTGGTGCAGGGCTGTCGCCTGGAGAGGGAGAAAAACAGAGTTGTGAGACACGTATAAGAATTACAAAAGTACAACCCAAACGACTCAAATCAGATAGGAAACAAGCCCACAGGCAGCGGAGGGAGAACAGATGTGGCTTTCCAGGGAAATGTACAAGATGCTCTGCCCCAACCAAATACAACAAAGAAGGCAGAAAAAGCAGATCAGATGCAAAACAAACAAACAAAATCCTTTCTGAGTTTCTGGGGTCAAGATACATAAGGCACAAAGTAAGAAGAAAAACTACAGCTCTGGTGCTGACAGACGTCAGTACAGCCGCTCTGGTGCTGGCAGACGTCAGTACAGCCGTTCTGGTACTGACATCAGTACAGCTGCTCTGGTGCTGACAGATGTCAGAACAGCCGCTCTGGTGCTGACGTCAGTACAGCCGCTCTGATGCTGACAGCCGTCAGTACAGCTGCTCTGATGCTGACAGCCATCAGTACAGCCGCTCTGGTGCTGAGAGACGTCAGAACAGCCGCTCTAGTGCTGACGTCAGTACAGCTAATGCTTCCGGGCTGCAGGCAGTCTGGGGTTACTGCTTCTCCTCATGCAGATGGACTGCAACCCTCTCCCTAACATATTCCACACTATAAAATCATGAAAGGTCATTCTGCAGTAAACTCTGGCCCTATCCTTATGCCTATACTCCACCTACTAAGAGACCTGTTGTATTTGACCAAGCTGTCGGCTAACAGAGGTCTCAGATCTGCAGTAGGTTGGCTTTTCTACCAAATTCTCTTGCCAGTGCTTAAACCAGACTTCTGGGCCCCAAATCACAAGAGCCTCATCTTTCATTTTATCTTTATTTTCTAAGACAGGATCTCATGTCACCCAGGCAGGCCTTGAACTTGCTATGTAACAGAGGCTGACCTTGAATGCCTGCATCTGCCAAATGCTAGGATTATAGGTGTGTGTCACCATGCCCAGCTTTATAGCAGGAACAAGAAGAGCAGCCAGCCCTGGAGAAGAGCTAGGAGCTGGTTTAGATCTGGTCCTAGCATAGCAGGCACTTGTTTCTCTGGCCCTTTCTCCTTCATCTGCCCAAGTTACTATAGTTAGGAGTGGTACTGGATTTAATCTAGTAGGTCATAGTCATAGTGAGAATTAGTCACAGCTGTGCTTCTAAAGTAGCTTATTGCAGTACCCAGGAGGTAGTACAATTTGTAGTTCAAACTCATGCTTGACTATTTAACATGTTCAAGGATACCTGGGCTACATGAGACCCTGCCTCAAAAAGAAAAAAAAAGTTATGGCCTTTCTGCCATAGTATATGATAATCTATTAATGATTTTGATCAGCCTCAAATATAAAATTTAGACCTTTTTGCTTGCAATATATAGCTATTATAAATTTTAGCTCTTAACATTAGGACCTGGAAGTACCTGTACTTAGCCAATCTGCTCCCCAAGTCCCTCTTGCGCCTCTGCACATATCACTATTTCCTCTAAACTGAAGGCCCCATCTCTGTTTCTCAGGCTATCTGCCAAGCCCTACCCAGTTCTGCTTCCTCTATGCAAGGCTATCAAACTGGGTCATCTAGGTTTATCTTGGCCTCAGAAATCTCACTTCTCTGTGCCTGCTGTACTCTCATGGTCCTCACGTTATTTCTTCTCTCTTGCTTTACTGTCAGCTCTCAGAATAGAGACCAGGGTTCTGTTTGAATGCCCATCCACTACACAATACCAAAGCAATAATTTCTTATTGTGTTTAACACAGTCACAGCTGAACATTACAATCATACTCACGAGGCTGGGCCATCATGGTAATGCATATGGGTTCTGTAGTCCTACCCACTGTCAGGTGCATGGACCATCTGCTCTCTAGGAGTTTGTTTTCCCCATGTAACAAGGCTCAGACTTCTAAGTTTGACATATTACATGCTCACACCTGAGAAGAGTGCTTGCCTCATGACACACAGTTACCGGCCGTACATCATAGATAGTATGACTGTTAGAAGAAAGTGCCAGAAAGTGCCAAGACCTATAGAGTAAACTGGGTATGGTAGAACATTTCTGTAATCCCAGTGCCTGGAAGGACTGGGATACAGAAGGACAGCAAGTTTGTGGCCAGCCTGGGCTACACAATGAGATTCCTTGCCCCGTTTTAGGGGGTTTTGATTTTGCTTTGTTCTATTTCTCTCTTTTTGGCTGAAACAGAATCTCTTTTATACAGTCCTGGTGATCCTCCTACCTCAGCCTCCTTAATGCAGGGATTCCAGCTCTGTGTAACTATACCCAGTCTCTTGTACATTTCTTATGAATGCTGTTGCAGCTCTATTCAAGAGGAAATTTCCTCACATACTTTAAATGCAAAGTTTCCCTTTCTGTTTTAAATAACCTTACCTATTAAAGGAGGACAGTTTCTGTCTTATTTATAAAATTGTAAAGACAGAGAAAACTAGCTAGGGTAAGCTGCTTTTGTAGACCTGACCAAAAAACAAGTTCACAGTAGTTGAATTCCCCTAACCTAGTTTCTTTGGTGTTGACTGGTTATGAACATCAATCTCATTTCAGGGACTATTATTCAGTTTGACATAAAGGTCAAATAATAGAAAATTCCAGTATCTGATCAATACCAAGAAAGTCAACCCTGAAAAGCACTTGGGGTCTGACTTGTGTGCAACCTGTACTTTGGGTTGCCTAAAGAAAAAGGGAAAAATTATATCAGTGTCAAACCCAAACATTTGAATTGTAAAAGAAGCCAGGCAACTTCTAACATACGGCAGAGAGCAACAACAAATTATTATTTAAAAAAATACTTTTTTAAGCCAGGTGTGGTAGTACATGTCTTTAACGCCAGGACTCAAGAGGCAGAGGCAAGCAGATCTTTGTGTTGGAGGCCCGCCTGGTCTACAGAGGGAATTCCATGCCTCCAAGGCTACATATGGAGGCCCTGTCTCAAAACAAACAAGCAAAGACTCCCAGCTTCTCAGGAGGAGTTATTTATGAAAGCATTCTCCCAGAGACGCACAGACACATACCTCTGCTTTCTTCCTCTTTGCTGGCGAGGTTGTTCTTCTTGGGGGTATTTAAAAATGTCTTGAAAAATGGGTTCATATTTCTTAAAAATCACAGCAGAAACAGTGAAGTTTCTTTCTAATCTCTCGGTACGTTCTCGGAAATGTGGGGGTAGATTTGCCATGTCTTCCCACTTCTTCATCTTGTTAAAAAATTCAATTAGGCTGACATTAAAAACAAAAATGAGGTGCTTTAGTAACATAAAGGTGATGTTATGCCAGTACAAGTGAATGCTAATACAGTAAGACAAAATCATTTCACTGAATTATATTTGGACAACAACATAAAATCCAACCTATGCCTTTGACTAGCTTAATCTCCTGCCTTTTGCCTTCTTACCCCAGCCCTCCTGACCTACACCTCTCAGGTTTGGGTTCTCTGTGTGTATGTATGCCCATGTAGCTGATGTCTGGGAATGCACATGGAAGACAGAAATTGATGCTCGGTGCCTTCCTCAGTATCTTCATCACTTGGATTTTCTGCTGGGTATGGCAGAAGCTTTTACCCATGGAGTCTTCTCATTGGCCCCAGTTCAGATCTTTTAAATACTAGAACTATGGAGCTGGAGATATGGCTCATCATACTTAAAGAGTGTTTGCTGTTCTAGCAAAAGACCTGGGTTCAATGCCTAGCAACCCCAAGGTCACACATGACCATCTCTTACTACAGTCCCAGGGAATCCGATGTCCTCTTCTGACATCTTTTGACACCAAATATGCACATGATACCACATACATACATGCAGGCAAAATGCTTATACAGATAAAATAATAAAATGAATCTAAAAATTTTTTAGGTTCGTTTTATTATAGATACTAAAGTTGGAATAGAAACAGCCAAAATTCCAATTTATACATCTTCCTAATCTATTTCTCCATGCTTCCCAAATGTAACCCTGATTCTGAAGTTAGTTTGATTTTTTCCATACATATATTTATAAAAAATAAGAAGTATCTTTTGTTCGCTTTTACATTTTATGTAAAATGTACCACACTATAAGTAGCATTCTGCAACTTAATTTTCATTTAATGCTTCTGAAGTTCATTAATGTCAATACATGGAAATATCTAACTCACTTATTTAATTACTAAAACCATTCCTTCCTATGAACATACAACAACTTCCTGCATTCACTCAATGAACAGAGACAGGTTACTACTGATTTTCCTTTAATAAAATGGTATAGGACTGGAGAGGTGGCTTGGAGGCTAAGAGCATTTGTTGTTCTTGGCAGAGGACACAGATTGTGTTCCAGCAGCCACATGGCAGCTCACAACCATCTGTAAGTCTAGTTCCAGGAAATCTAATGCCTTCTTCTGGCCTCTACAGACACCAGGAACACATGTGGTCACATATATACACTATATGCACGCAAACATTCATACACATATAAAAACCATGAATTTTCAAATGTTACAATAAACATCTTCATATGTGTGCAGGGATGTCTTTAGGATCAGAGAATATGCAGCTTCAAATTTACTACATATTCCATGTACATTAAAACACAAGTTCTATGCATATGTATCTAAGTATATTGCCTCATAATTCATATTTATTTACCTTTTCAATCCATGGTATCTTCAAAAGTGTCTTAATATCTTTATTTAAACTTACAGCAACATTATACAATAAGTTATAACCTTTTTAATGCATTACAATGCAAATACACTCAAGTTTGTACAATTTGATCCTGACTCTGAAATGGTAAAGGAAAACCACGACTCAGATTCTAAATTCAGCTGTGGATGTTAGATGCTCAGAAAGTAGTAAATGAAGAGAATTTTCATTATCAGTGTGATTTCTAAGCTTTTTAAATTTATGCTACATTCTACTTACCTCTGCTCCGAACATCGAAGGATTCTAGTTAAAGACACATAGTTTCCTTCAACAGTCCCTTTGCTCACAGTGGGGACAGATTTTCTACAAGCCACATACAAGGCACATGCTAACCAATGAAGGTCATTTCCCTGAAAAAGAAAACAGAGTTTTAGCTAATGACTTCTGTGTGCTTCCGTGTCAAACTTCCTGCACTCATATCGAAAGCGATAATTCTATGACAGTCCTTGCCCACGGCCTCTTCTACTATGTGACACTGACATTCGTCCATGCATGGTACTGTGTCTCAGTTCCTTTACCTTGAAGCAGGGTGGAGCCTTCTGCCCCTTTACCTGATTGTCTCTACGAACACCACAGGTATTGCTGATGCTACACAATTTCAAAGGTCACAGAAGGGAACGCCAATCCCACCCGCCTCCCTCCATCTTTGAGGAGGTCATAAGCCACAGAAAAAGTGTGGCTCCCTTCAACTGTCAGGCTAAGAGAGAAAATATGGCAGTGGCCAGTTAGATACAGAGAGATGCCCAAGGAGCCCTGCCATGCTGAGCTCCACCCACCCTTGGGACTCAATGCTTCCGGGTGAGACAACAGTCATTTTGATGCAGAAACAAGACATCTCCTTTGTACTGCCTGAATTCTCACACCACAGCACAGTATCCCAGCTTTCAACAAGGAGTTGGGATCCAGACTCAGGTGCACATGCTCACACAGTCCGATACTCATCAGGTCCTCTCCCCTCCCCTTAAACACAGCTCTGAGCAATGGTTTCGCACGGTGTTTGGTTTGGAGGATGGTTTCGCTTTTTGGTCTTTGGGTTTTGTTTGGGAGCTGCTGGTACCAGAACTCAAGGCCTCACCAGCATCCTCCTCCACCCCCCATAGCACCCCCTCAGCCCCATGATGTCATAAAGTTCCCCAGTTGTGTGACCTCAAGGTAAACTGAGCTTTTCAACTACTCAATGTTTCTGCCATCAAGATCTTTTGGGAAGAATTCAAGTAAGCAGTTATGTCATCTTTGTTCTAAAAAGGGGCTTAAGGGAGATGATAGAATTTATAACTACATCATTCCTCAAAAAGGAAGAACAAAGAGTCTTACAACACTTGAAGGATAAAGGAAATGAAGAAGAGCTTTGTAAAGTAATACATGCCTGGGGCCACCACCAGATAAGAAGATTCCTCTGAACCTGCTTCATCATTAGCCCTAACAAATATCTGTTGAAACATCCTTAACAGTCATTGTCGGGCTGAAGACACAGCTTGCTGGGTCATGCTTCCCTGGCATGCTTGAGCTCTTGGGCATTAACTGGATATGATGGCCCACTCTTATAACCCCAATTGGCTTGAGGATTAGAAGTTCTAGGTCATCCTAAGCTACACCTCCAGCAAGTTCAAGGCCAAGAAATAGTGAATATGTTTTCAAAAATAATTTACTAACGGAGCTGACAAGGTTAGGCAGGTAAAGGTGCTAGCTGACAAACAGATCCAACGGAACCGCAGTGATCCACTGGTGAAAAGATAAACTCATTCTCCAAAGTCGTGCTCTGACCTACACATAAACACGCGCACACACACACACACACACACAAGCACACTCTCATGTGCACGCACACACACATACACACACACACATTTATTAGGCATCTGTTAAATGCCACTTGCATATGTGACACCAGGCTTCATATGACTTAGTCTTGTGACCTGAAGCCTCTGCTATGTTATAATGCATATTCTTTTTTTTTTTTTTTTTTTTTTTTTTATGGTTTTTCGAGACAGGGTTTCTCTGAGTAGCCATGGCTGTCCTGGAACTCACTCTGTAGACCAGGCTGGCCTCTAACTCAGAAATCCGCCTGCCTCTGCCTCCCAAGTGCTGGGATTAAAAGAGTGCGCCACCACCGCCCGGCATAAAGCGTATTCTTGCTAATTTGTAGCACCATCTCTAAGATGAAGTAAGAGTTCATTTGGGGGTATATATGTCCTTCAGACCAGAAGTTCCCCTCTTTGCCTGGCTACAGGAAACACTGAGTCAAGAACAAGTCTACGGTCTCTTCAGCCAGACTGCTCAGTATATGAAATTTCTGCACACATACACACATTGCTTTAGTTAAGCTTTAGGTAAGCACTTTAAAGTGGGCACAAATAACAAAAATGCTTACACAACAAAACGGAGTTTCACTATGGTTTAAAACTTGTCCAGCGTCACTCAGATCTAGGTCTAAAGCTGCCATATTTCTTTTTTTGTGGGTGTAGCAAATGGAGAGAGGGGAATAGAAATAAACCGACTCGGAAGAATGGCACGAGTACAGCTATGTTATAACACCGTGCTTAGCCTTCGGATCGGGGGAATCTCTTTGCTCTGCTCCTTCCATAAGCTATATATAAAATCAAAGGGCCAAACGCACAGGCAGCCGAAAAACAATCCGGACTTCCGTGTCGCTTCCCATTGGCCCATAGAGGGGAGGTGCCTGCAGAGTTGACAGGCACTGGCCCGAATAGCCATTTTCGTCAACAGCAAGCCTGGTCCCAAGAACGGAACATAACAAGCCTACACCTGGACGACAGCCAAAAAAGAGTGCCCGAGCTCAGCAACAAATGTTGTGTGTCTACACCCGCTTTTCATCTGCCAGGGGTTGGGGACAATAAATCCTAAGCCATTCTCACACGTAAGCAAGCCCGAAACTTAATGCGTCTCCTCTGACGGCTGCAAAGCCAGGGAGAGGCAATGGTGCGGTGCAAACGACCAAGTGACCCCAGGGCCACCCCGAGTCCCCGACCTCCACGAATGATCTGAGCACGCACCTCCAGCGTGTAGCTCTCGCTCATGCTACGGTAGCTGCTCCAGGCCTCGGCGCGCGCTGCCTCGTCCATGTTGAGGCGGCTGCACAGCTCCTCGAACCGCTGCTGGATCTGATGGCTCGGGGACCCCGCGGACTGCGCGCGATCTGCGGCGTCGCCATCCTCCTCCTCTTCCTCCGAGCTGGCTGCAGCAGCAGGAGGGGGCGGTGGCGACTGATTGCCTCCAGATGCCATGGCGCGCCCAGAGGCCGCGGCTCTTCAGATGCGCTCAGGGCCCGGGCCCGCAGCCATTCAAACCGCGAAGCGCCGGTCCGTCAGCAGCCCGTACTGCTACTGGGCCGCCCCCAAAGTTCCTCGGTCCCATGCGGGCACCCGTAGGTCTGAACACGGCCTGATGGGAAATGTAGTCTCGGCCGGAATCTCAGGGGACCCAAATGTCATGGAAGAAGAAAGCCAA
>NW_022196905.1:229473106-229482979 GCF_008632895.1 Mastomys coucha | reverse complement strand
AAAAAAAAAGCAACCAAACAACAAAAAACGAACTGTGCTTCACTTAGGGGCGAATGAACGCGCCCTCGCCTGTTTTTAAAAGTGTCCCTCAATAGTGAGAGAGTGAAGGCTCTTTTAAGAGAAAAGAACTAAGAAATATCGACAGGAGAAGCTTTAGTATACAAGCTCTTCACAACACATCCTCCCCACCTAGAAGTCCTCAGATAATAATAAAGCTAAAAGGGCCAAAGTAAAGATAATAGTTCGGCTGCCTTTTCTAGTTCACGTCTCTGTTACTGAGATAAACACTGACTGTAACGAACTCGGAGAGGAAAGGGCTCTTTCATCTTAGTCTTTCCATCATTGAGAGAGGCTAAAGCAGGACGCTGCTTACTGACTAGCTCCTCCTTGCTTTATCAGCTAAGATCCTAATACAACCCCTAACCCCCACCCCCACGGTTGCCCACCTGCCTAGGCAAGACCCACAGGCCAATGGCCAATCCAACAGAGGATTCCTCAAGTGAGACTCCTATGTCAATGCTATCTATGGCAAAGGTATATTGGGCTAAGAATTGAGCTCACTAGCCAGGCGGTGGTGGCGCACGCCTTTAATCCCAGTACTTGGGAGGCAGAGTCAGGCGGATTTCTGAGTTCGAGACCAGCCTGGTCTATAGAGTGACTTCCAGGACAGCCAGGGCAACACTGAGAAACCCTGTCTCGAAAAAACAAAAACAAAAACAAAAAAAAAAAAAAAAAAAAAAAAAAAAAAAAAAAAAAAAAAAAAAAAAAAAAAAAAAAAAAAGAATTGATCTCACTAACCCAAAACAAAACAAACAAACCCTCAACCAAACAAATAATCATGAATGTCTTTTCAAGAATAACTTAAAAATGTATGTTAGCCATCACATAACTGCTCCTAGATAAGGCAGAGCATCTGGGTGAGTCCAGGGTGGACATGATCCTGAGCCACGTGACAGGGTGGGGTGGGTTGCACAGGAGGTAAAGGGAGAGGAGAGAGAGGGGAACCAGGTGCAACAGCCAGGAGGCCCAAAGGTACAGAGAGCTAGAAACTAAAATGTCTGGATTATATAGGGAAGAGCAGCCCAGCGTGCTGGGCTGGAGAGTTCAGGGTAGGGGGCTGGCTCTGGTAGGGTAGAGGTTGAGGGTTTGATATGTGCCCGGTCCTCTTTGATATGTTAAATAGGCACCTCTGCCATTTGTCCCAGGTTTGAAATAACAGCACCCAAGTGGCTCAGCAGGTATATTTGTGATCTGAGGTGTTAAAGCTACTGAATCTCTAACTAGATATGAGGGGGATTCCAAAGAATTTGCTCTTGGAGAAGAGATTTTTAAGGTACATTGCATGGGCTTGCAGGTGGAGAAGAGAATCTAGTGGAGATAAACACATTGGTTGACAGGGGCTAGGGAGATTCTCAGTGGCAAAGCATCGCTCACCTGAGGTAACTAACACTTACAACTCAAATGAAGCAGGGTGGGGGGTAGGGGGGACCGTTAAAAGCTAGGAATGGCAGGTTGGCTTGTAATCTCAGCAGGGTGGGGGGTGTGGGTGGGTAGACATAAGCTGATGAAGTCCAGGAGCAAGTCTCACTTGCTGGCCAAGTGAGGGACAGGATCTGAAAAAGAGAGGGGCCTGGGGATAACACTTGAGACTGTTCTGTGGCCTACACACACACACACACACACACACACACACACACACACACACACATGTGCCCAGACTTGAATATGCACACCAATGAATGCAAACACATGCATATGTGTGCAAACAATACTGACAAAAAGATACTTACTTCTAGGTCAGGAGGACATTGAATTGAAGTCATCATCCATTGGCTATTTTAACAATTTTGTAGGCTGGAGAGATGGCTTAGTGGTTAAGAACACTGGCTGCTCTTCCAGAGGACCTGAGTTCGAATCCAGACAACCATGTCACACAACCACCTGGAGCTCCAGCTCAAAGGGTGTTTACACCCTCTTGTAGCCTCTGTGGTACCTGTACTAATGTCTCCTCTCCATCATAATTAGCTATCTTGCCTCAAGACTTTGAAATAATTGTGGGATTTTACAGTTTTGTGTATTGATACATATTAATTACACTTAACGGATATGATTCCTTCATACACATATATATTTTGATCTTCTATTCTTTTACTCTTACTCTTAGGGCTCCTGTTGATCCCCTTCCATGTCCCAACTAGCCTCTTTTCTCTTTCATGCGTTTATTTATTTCACGACCCAGGGAGTTTAATTAGGGCTTTTCACAGGAGGGGGAGGGAGGGGGCATTTACAGGAACACAGGGAACCTTACCAGTGGCTATGCCAGAGAAGAAAATGATCTTGGGGAGAGTGGAGTCTTGTGAACCCCTCACTCCTAGCATCCTTTAACCAAAAGACCACGGCTCTCCTGCGTGCTGCCTTCTGGTGAGCGGACCTACGGGAGTATGACGGCTTCTAGGCAGGGTTTTCCAGGGGTTTGGGCGGCCTTAGCTCCCACACCCCTGCTCTTGCTGTCTCTAACTTTCTGTCTTTGGCCCTTTCTTTCTTTCTCTCTTCCTTTCTTTCTTTCTTTCTTTCTTTTTTTTTTTTTCCTCTCAGAATTTTATTAGGTAGAGTTTGGGCGAGAGAAAACCCTGAAACAGTTGTCCATCTGGTTGAGGACAACCGATATAGAGGAACATTTGTTTGGAGACAGGCTTTCATTGACATGGAAGCAGATCTTTGATTTCTTTATAAGGGAGCTGACTGGCTGAACATCTCTGAGAGACCTAGTTCAGACTTTTTTTTTAAAAAATGGTTGGTCAGAAAAGACAAGTCCCCAGAGCAGGACCAGACGCAGAGCAGAAGCCCCTGTTGTGCGCAGACAAGTAGGCACCAGGCTTATGCTGGACAGGGGTCATTTCTTCTATTTCCAGATTGATTTGTTGAAAGGAGAACCATGACAAAATGACAAAAGGATCAGCTTTTCAAAAACAAGTATGAAGTAATTACAGAGGGAAAAACATAATGGTTCACAGGGAATGAGATAAGTTGTAATTCTTCATTGGTACTGACCCGGCCCCAAACCACCAGCCCCTGGGCTGGGCCCACATGGCAGGTCTGAAGGCAGCAGGGTGGGGTGGTGCCTACTTGACTATAGTAAGGATGTCCAGACCGGGAGAGCATACTTGTATGCTACCTGTAGCCACAGCCCAGCTCCTCTAGGCTTTGCTCACATTTACAAATACATACATAAATACATTACATACAATAGTGGGTCTAGGAGGCAGGCTTTCTACAGAGGCTCAGCTGACATAACTGTCTCAGAATTCTAGGAAGGGCACCGGGCTCCCAGAAATGTGCTCCATGTGTTCTTTCCTGCCCAGGAGCCCACCCTCTCCTCCTCAGGGTTTAGTTTGTCCAGTACGGAGAGTTGCAGTACGTGGGTTTGGAGGCTTGAGACTTGGGCTGCAGGGAGCTGGGCTGGCTGCGCTGACCAGAGCCACTCGGGGCATCCTGCGGTAGGTGATGGTGCAGCAGCTGGGAGTGGGGCTGCTGATGGGCCGGCATGACGTGCAGGAATGGAGCAGATGCGTAGCCAGGGGCCGCTCCAGGGGCCAGGGGCCCAGTGGAGCCCAAGGCAGAGGGCAGGCTGAATGGTGGAGGAGTCCCTGCATGAAATCCCTGCTTGTCAAAAGTCTGTGTAGACAGAACCAGTCATATCAGGTAAGCCAGTGCCTGAAGATACTGAATACTCCTTTGCCAGGCCCGGAACCAGTGGACTTGTTTGGTGCCTGAGATGATCTACTATAGCCACCTGTGGTGTAGTCTCCTGCCGCAGTCCCCTGGGTCAAATCATCATAACTTGTGCTGTAAGTATGCTGACCATAGCCACTGGCCTGCTGGAAAAGGGTCGGGGTGGGGGAGTGCTGAGGGCCACACCATGCTGCTTTGCTGAGGCTGGAGGGACAAACATAGTGGGTCTTTGGCCCTTTCTTACGCCCAGCTCAGTGGCATACTTGATAGATTCTAGATTACAGGCCATTAAGCTCCAGGGGATTTTCTTTCCATAGAAATAACAACCATTACCATCTCTGCTGACACCTGTCTCCCACACTAAGGCCCTCTTAGTTTGTGAGCATTGTCACAGTCTGACGTTTAACCTCCTGTGATCACCTCCCTCCTCCAAATACAATCTACAACAACTCTGTGGACACACCAGCAATGCGGAGCAGCTCCTTCCCTCTTCTGCTCTGGAGCAGCTTTAGAAGAAAGAAGTCTTAACTCCTTTGCCAAAGGTTTCACTGGGGGCTGGAGAGATGGCTCAGTGGTTAAGAGGTCCCGAGTTCAATTCCCAGCAACCACCAGGTGGCTCACAACCATCTGTAATAGGTTCTGATGCCCTCACATACATCAAATAAGTAAATTAATTTTAAAAAGATTTTACCTGGATATCCTGTTCTGGAGGCAATTCCCAGATATGTTGAGGTTTGGGTTGACAAAACCCAACCAGCACACATATGTAACAAAAATACATCAAGCCACTGGCTACTGGACAGTGCACAAGATGAAAGCCATACCATTCCATGAAAACTGTCACAAAAGCCACAAGAGACTTAGAGGGCTAAAGAGATGGCTCAGTGGTTAAAAGCACTGAGCTCTTAATTCCCAGAACCACACAGTGGCTCACAGCCATCTGTAATGAGATCCAATGCCCTATTCTGGTGTGCCTGAAGACAGCTACAGTGTATTCATAGATGTAAAATAAATAATCTTTAAAAAAAAAAAGACTTGAAGAATACGTAACATGATTACATTTATTCAAATTTTCTCCCAAGAAAGTTTATTTTATTTTATTGGTTTTTTGAGACAGGGTTTCTCTGTGTATACTTGGCTGTCCTGGAACTCACTCTGTAGACTAGGCTGGCCTGGTACTCAGAGATCCTCCTGCCCCTGCCTCCCAAGTGCTGGGATTAAAGGCGTGTGCCACCACTGCCCGGCCCCCAAGAAAGTTTATTAATAAGAAGTACAGCATCCTATATATTATTAGCAGGGGAAAGTGGCCAAGGCCAGCAGAGAGTTAAGTCTCTATTTCCTTCATAAATACCCTATTTCCATTTCCTTACAGACAAGGTAGACAATGTAATTCTCAAAAATGTAAAGGCTAACCTACACATCAGGAGGATTTGGCTCTTAATGACTTCTTGGCTTCTCTAAACAAAGCTCCCAAGTAAGTGCATGAGGGAGATGTATCTGGTCAAAGGGGGATATCTAGAGTGCTCCAAGGGTTGAAGGAAAGGTAGGTAGAAAAGAGTGCTCCCTAAAGCTGACGTTAGGGGAAGCGAGTCCAGTGAGGCACATGCAACGTGACAGCCATGAAGGAGTCTCTGAGCTCTTTGAATCATGATGCAAGAGGAACAAATGTAGGGATACAATTACGGCAATCACTTATGTGTTCTTAATCTAGAAGCAGGTATGAAGACTAATTTACTTAAATTTTTTTTTACTTAATTATTTTTACCTAATTTACTTAAAGAAATCTTTGTTTTATGGGTTTAGAAGTTTTGCCTGCATACATATCATCTATTGCATGTCTAGCAACCATGGAAGCCAGAAGAGTTTGTTGGATTCCCTAGGACTAGAGTTTCAGATGTCTGTGAGCCACCATGTGGGTGCTGGGAATTGAATCCCAGATCCTCTGGAAGAGCAGCCAGTGCTCTTAGCCACGGAACCCCTAAGTGGCTGTCTACTGCTGTAACAAAGACACCATGGCCAAAAGCGACCTGGAGAGTATGGGCTTGATTTGGCTTATATTTTCCAGTCACAGTCTATCACCAAGGGAAGCCAAGGCAGAAACCAAAACAAAGACCATGGAGGAGCGCTGCTTCCTGGCTTGCTCTTTCTTCATGGTTTGCTGCATTTGCTTTTTTACACAACCCAGGATCACCTATCCAGGGATGGCACTGCCCACAGTAGGCTGGGAGCTCCCGTATTATTTGCTAATCAAGAAGATGCTCTCACAGACTCCCTTGCAGGCTAGTGTAATGGAGGTAGTTTTTCAATTGAGGTTCCCTCTTTCCACATTTCTTTCCACATGTCTCAAGCTGACCCAGTGTAAGGTATGATGATGTCTTAGGATCTGGCCCAGGAGTGATGGGCCAATATCTTTGTTCTAGAGCCATGTAAAACTCTGTCACAATTTTTTTTTGGTTTCTCTCTCTCTCTCTCTCTCTCTCTCTCTCTTTCTTTCTTTTTTTTTTTTTTAAAGACAGGGTTTCTCTGTGTAACCCTGGCTGTTTTGGAACTCACTCTGTAGACCAGGCTAGCCTCGAATTCAGAAATCCACCTGCCTCTGCCTCACAAGTGCTGGGATTAAAGGTATGTGCCACAACTGCCCGGCACGATTTTGGGGGAAAAAAAGTTGATTAGCCATTGAAAAAGGGAGAGATTGAAAATATGGAGCAGAATAAGAAATCCCCCTTAGAGCAATAGGAGGGATCAAGCATAGCTACAGCCACCTGTAGCATGTAATTATTAAAACCTAATCCATGCTGGAGCCAGCTATGTGCCTGCAACACCATCTGCCCTCCTGCATTGGGAGTTGCAAACCCTACATCTTCCCTTGGTTCCTGAGGCTTGCCTGCCACTGAACTACTCAAACTTCCCAAACCATCCTTCCCTGCAGCTAGCCTGCCAAGACTGGTGGCCACTGGCTCTTAACCCCTCTCCCCTTATAATGAAAAACTCCAGAGGGTTATAATTTATCAGTCAGATTTATAACCTCCAAAATGCCCACACAGAGAACTCCAAACTCAATTGATATTGATACCAGCAAGCCGCACACCTAGACTGGACAAATGGGCCCTTCCTTATTCAGTTGCCCTTCTATGGTATCCATAGTGACCTGTGGCCTTTCCAGGCCACGTGGATCGGGTTCATCTTCCATTCCTGTAGGTTCCACTTTGTCTCCTTGTCTCCATCTCTCTCTCCAGGGCTCTTGGTCTCTATGTCCCCTCTCTAAAACTTTTCAGCTCCACCTTCTTTTTCCACTGTCCAATCACAGACTCTAGCCTTCTCTGACTAATTAAGATTTCACTGACCTCACTTGCATACAGACAGCAATCCACAGCCACCTAAAGAATGACTGAGGACATAGTAGTGTAAAGGAAGAGCAAGCAGCAGCAGGCCTGGTGTGAAGGAAAATTTCTCATTAGGGAACAGACCAGAAAGGTCAGAAGACAATGTTGAGCATGGAGGGCAGGAGAAAAAGGTTTTAGCTTTTCTGAAAGCTCCCACGAGGCATGAGAGAATCAAGACAGGATACAGGTAGATGTGATCAATTAGTATGTCTCGGCTGCCAAGTGATGTCCTGGGGGCCCTCCGGAGCCCAAGACTTGTAGGGCAATGCGAGTCACCAGGCAGGTGCTGGGAACCAAACTCGGATCACCCGAAAGAGCCGCAAGTGCTCTTAACTGTTGAGATCTCTCAATGGCCCAAGACTAGAGCATTTTGAAGGTTTTTTTGTTTTGTTTTGTTTTGTTTTTTGTTTTTTTTTTTTCATGGCTTTCAACAAAAAGTTTTGCCTGATGGGACCCAGGCAGGACCCAGGCGAGGGTGAGCATAAGTTATCAAGACCACTCCAATTTGGATAGTTTAAAGTGTGGGTCTCTGACTGTGGGACCCTAGATGCATCAAGCTCCACTGTGCTCCTACTCCGATCATGCTTTCTCATGTCTCACCTTGGGTGCTTTCTGGAAAACTGTTTATCTTTGACAGGTGAACCCACTTTAGTAATTTTCTGGAGTCTCGAAGTTGTTGAAGTACTTTTATTTATTTATTTATTTATTTATTTATTTATTTATATTTTTTTGTTTTTTGAGACAGGGTTTCTCTGTGTAGCCCTGGCTGTCCTGGAACTCACTCTGTAGACCAGGCTGGCCTCGAACTCAGAAATCCGCCTGCCTCTGCCTCCCAAGTGCTGGGATTAAAGGCGTGTGCCACCACTGCCCGGCCTGTAGTACTTTTAATAAGACCTGGTGAAGTCCCCTTTGAGTAGTCTACAGCTGTTCATCTGAAAGAACACCTTGACACAGCCAGCATAGGTGAACTGCTTCATGTAGAGCTTGGTTTTACTTCATTTTTAGTACTTTTCTGTTGAGTGTTTAAGAACACGTAGGTGCATGGTGGTTTGAATATACTTGGCCCACAGGAAGTGACACTATTAAGAGGTATGGCCTTGTTGGAATAGGTGTGGTCTTGTTGGAGGAAGTGTCTCACTATTTAGATGGGCTTGAGGGTTCCTAGTGCTCAAGCTCCGCCCAGTGAGGAAGAGTCCCCTCCTGATCAAGATGTAGAACTCTCTCTGCTCCTCCAGCACCATGTCTGCCTGGACTCTACTATGCTTCCCACCATGATGGTAATGGACTAAACCTCTGAAATCGTAAGCCAGCCCCAGTCAAATGCTGTCCTTTCTAAGAGTTGCTGTGGTCATGGTGTCTCTTCACAGCAAGGAAACTCTAGCTAAGACAAGATGAACAAACGTTAACCTTCCACCATTGATCGGTCATTTGAACTTTGTTTGAACTCCACAGGGGTTAGTGGTAGAAACTTTTAAAGAGCCCATGGGTCTTTTCATTATCCTCCACCGTCCCTTCCATCTGCATGGGATATCAGGGTTTTGCTAACCACATGGCTTCCCTTGGAAACATAGGGGACATTTTCCTTTGGTGACTCCCTTCTAAAAGCTTCCCATCATTCCTAGTTATTGGCTGCCCTTGGAAGGCAAGGGTCAAACTCTTGGCTGTCCTTTTAACCCCCTAATCCTCATTGGTTTAGGGCTCCAAGCTTTGGTTGTCAAACACTCAGAAGGAAAGTTTTATCAGTCTTGAGTGTTGGATTTTATTTTTTGCTTTTGTATAACATTTAGACATCCTTTAGTCAAAAACAGACTTTCTAATCTAATGACTTGATTTCTGGACTCAATTCTCTACATAGTTAAAAGCCTGACAAACTTTGCTGCCCAAAATATAATTATGACAAAACATTATTTTTTTTAAACCAGTTTTGTAAATGCTACCAAGAGCAGATCAATATCTTGAGAGCCTCATGGTTTTTCTTTTATTATGTTTATTTACAGGTATGTGGGTGCATGAGTCACAGAGGTCAAAGGATAACGTGTTGTTGGAGTTGGTTCTTTCTTCACATGGGTCCCAGGACTGGCTGTCAGCCTTTGTGGCAGGTGCCCCTATCCACTGAGCCAACCTTGCCCCATTTTTCTTAAAGGAGATGTTTAAAGCTATACACTTCCACTTACGTTGGCTACATTGTATTTCCATTCTTTTTTGAGATCAGTTCGTTGATCCATTGGTTACTTAGGAAAACATTGTTTAATTTTTACATATTTGTGAATTTTTTTCTTTGTTTTGTTTTTTGTTTTGTTTTGTTTTGTTTTGTTTTTGACACAGGGTTTCTTTGTGTACCACTGGCTGTCCTGAAACTCACCCTGTATACCAGGATTGCCTGGAACTCACAGAGACCTGCCTGCTTCTGCCTCCTGAGTGCTGGGATTAAAGGCATGTGCCACTTCCACCTGGCTCATATTTGTGAATTTCAAAGCTTTGTTACTGATTTCTAATTTCTACTGTGGTTAGAAAGCACCTTTTCTGCTTTACTCTTACATTTTGAGAGATTGTTTGATGGCCCATGGTCTATCCTAGTGGGGCTTGGGATGTTGTTCAAGCATTGCACTTTCTTGTTGGTCCTCTGCCTTGATGTTCTATTCATGATTTATGCCTGGTGTTTTAGGGAATAATAGCTGTGAACAGACACCATGTGTGGGGAGCTGCAGCTGCCACCCTATACATATATATTGAACACCTGGTCTCCAGCCAGAGCAGA
>NW_022196905.1:229463297-229472722 GCF_008632895.1 Mastomys coucha | reverse complement strand
TAAGAAGTAGTGAGTAAGTATGTAGAATTAGGGCTGGTGATGGGTTATATAAGATTTAGGAGTAAGTACGTAGAATTGGGGCTGGTAATGGGATAGGAGAGAAGGTGTAGATATAGAAGTAAGATATAAGGATAGATGTAAGATATAGAATTAGGGATAAATATGTAACTAATAAGATGTAAGTAGTAATAAGTAAGATGTAAGAAGATATAGAAGAATATAAAAGAAGCTAGCTAGTAAGAAGTAAATATGAAGGTTCCTGATTAAACTGCATGGAGAAGGGCTTGGTGTTTGCCTCCTTATTTCCGCTGGACGGGTAAGGCGGCCGACAACCATGACCAAGGCAACTCTTATAAGGACAACATTTAATTGGGGCTGGCTTACAGGTTCAGAGGTTCAGTCCATTATCATCAAGGTGGGAACATGGCAAAATCCAGGCCGGCAAAGGAGCTGAGAGTTCTATATCTTCATCTGAAGGCTATCAGAACATCCTAACTGGCTTCCAGGCAGTTAGGATGAGGGTCTTAAAGCCCATGCCCACAGTGACACACCTACTCCAACAGGACCACACCTTCTTATAGTGCCACTCCCTGGGTGGGGCATATACAAACCACCGTTTCTTGTTTCATTGTGCATTTTCCCTTTCAGTTGTGTTGGTATTTTTTAGTTTTGCAGTGTTGATAGCACTGTAAAAAAAAAGTGTATATCATGAATGTATGTCTTAAATAATTCATAATGTGTGAATTAATTATGACAAAGGCTGGCATGTTGAATCAGGGGAGATAAACAATGCTAAGGCATTAATTATCTGGAAAATAATTATGAGTCCTATCTTAATCTATACTACCAAAAATAAATTCTAAGCCAACAAACACATTAAATATCTTAAAGAACACAAAAGCAAATATATATGTAATTTGGGGGTGAAATATTTTTGCATGAGAAAAATATTAACAATGGAAACCATAAAGGAGGGAAGATTGAAATGACCACCTAAAAATTTTAAACTTCCTTCACCTAGAGCCATTGTGGGTGTGGCTGTGTCACATGTATGTCAGTGGGTGGCAGAGAAGAGCGAGCCTATGTCTACACTTGGTGTTCAGACCTGTGAACATCTGAAGGATTGATTACACTCCCTGAGAAAAGCGAGCTTGAGCATACCACCAGCCTGGCACCATGGGACGGGTAGCTAGCCTGAGAAGACCACTAGTCCAGTGCCATGCAAGCCTGGGGGGAGCAGACCAAGTCCTAGATGACCCCTGCCCAGTGCCATAGTGCATGAATAAGGCATAGCATTCCTGAGACCACTCTTGAGATGACCCCAGACACTCACGAGATCCTGGCAACCATTCAGAGGAGCAAGGAAGAAAAAGAGTAGTGTGCGGGCACAATGAAGAGAGACAGAACTGAAGACTCAAGGGCAGTGAGGAGCAGCCTGATGTTAGTAGCCAGCAATGCTGCCTGAGATCATGGTGGGGTCCTGGTCTGTACTCCCACCAGGGGCCACATCTGGATACAGAGCCCTGCAGCAGCAGGGGTCTGTTACCAAAAAAAAAAGCCAGGCAGATGTCTCTGGTTTGGGCTACCACCCGGAAACGTGTTGATGTCTGAGGGCTGTGCAGAACCAGCCCCGCCCCTTACCTGGGCATCATGGGAGAGCAGGTCCTGGAGGAATGAGAGCAGGAGAGGTGGCCCTGCCCTAACCTGATGCAGCATTTGGCACTTCACTTGGGCAGTAAAACAGAGCTGACCAGGGCACAGTCAAGCCAGATCCAAGTGTGTGAGCATGAAAGGGCTGGACCAGCAACTTTTCTGCTATGCTGTGACATGGGTAAAGAAGAGTATACATTTAGCTTTTCTTCACCTGATGTAATTGTGGTCTTACTGCCTTCATCTCCTCACCTGGGCCTAGTCTTAGAAGCTTCTGGCCTCCACACAATTTTATCTAGTCCTAGAATGTTTTCAGCCTCTGAGTCTTAAACTGCTGAATAAGCTCGCCCTCTCTTGTTCTTTCTGAACTCTGGCTGGCTGGATTCAACGCAGCTGTTCTGGCTCAAACTCATCTCCAAGCTGACTTCAATCTGGATTCTCTCAGCTCTCTACTGAATTGCTGTTTGGCCTCAGACTAACTTTGGCAATATGTTCTAATCTTTGGGTTCCTTCTCATTCTCTGGCTCATTCTGTTTTCACCTGTGTCTAGTTTGTCCTCTCTTCAACCAGTCTCTCTACAACTATCCTAGTAAAACTGCCGCCTTCTTTCTGTCTCTGGACTGCCCCTTAAAGTAGCTTCCCTTTCCCCCTCTTTTCACGAGAGCTGGGCAGATCCTATTCTGTCAAATCGTTCTCTGATTCATCACTTTGCCTGCCACTCAATTAGACATCACTTTCAGACATGGGTGCTTCCTTCTACAAACCTACTTTACCTTCATTGTTTGGGATTAAAGGTGTATGCTAAGGGCTGAGCCACACCACAACTAGAAACAGGTATTTCCGGTAAATAACACAATTTGGGGGTTTACACTATGATCAAATATCCGGCAACAGGAGAGATGACCCCTCCGCCCCCGCCACTGCCCCTTGCTACCTAGGGCAGGCAGGAGAGCTGGCTCAGAGCAGATGTGCTCCTGCCCCTCACCTGCTACTCCAGAGAGCAGGCCCTGCACCTTACCTGGGCAGCAGGGTAGAACTGGTCCTGGTGGTGGTGTTTGCTGGTGAGTCAGCTTAAAGAGCTAGAGTGCAGGAGAGCCTGTGGGCTGACCACTTCAGATAGCTCTCTGGACCAGGTCCAGGGCTTTGGTTTGGCCCACACCAACATCTATCCCATCAATGAACTGCTGGAAGGGGCCAGTCTCACAGATCCAAAACTCCAGGATCTCCCTGACACAGGACAACAGGCTATCAGAGGGCTCTCAGCAAGGTTCCAGTACTGACAGAGCAGCTGAAGCTGAAGCCTCCTACCAGACCAACGAGTCTTACAATAAACGTTTACAAGCAAAGCAGTGTAGACAAAAGGGGATGCTGCGGGTCACACTGTGACACACCACAGTTTCCCTAATGAGATTATTTTTCTATTTATGGTAAGGCTGCATGGGTGGAGGATAGGTATGAGTAGAGGGAGAGATGAGTGAGATCGGGGTGCATAACGTGAAATTCACAAAGAACCAATAAAAAGTTTGCTTAAAAGAATCAAAACTTGCACATCAAAGCTGAGAGCACTGGTGTATACATATACTCTCAGCACTCAAGATGCAAGAGGATCACTGGAGCCCAAGGGCCAGACCAGACTGGGTGAAAGCATGAGACCCTGAATCCAGTAAACCAAGAGTTCTGTGGAAGCTGACAGCGCTGAGTGCGGACTAGTATGCACAAGAAGGCCAGTGTCTAAAAAGGCCAACAAACATACAAACAAAACAACAACAAAACCCAACAAACACTAACCACAAAACTCAGGGGTCAGGGAGATAACCTCAGTCAGTTAAGTGCTTGTAAAAGAACTTGAGTTTGAACTTCTAGCGCCCACATCAAAAGCCGGGCCCACCTATCACCTTGGGCAAACCCGAGGAGCTGAACTTGGATCCTCAGCAGCTGTCGAACAAAGTTAGGTATATGTACTGGCTGGCTTTGTGGGTCAACTTGACACAAGCTGGAGTCATCAGAGAGGAGGGAGCCTCAGCTAAGGAAATGCCTCTGTGAGACCCACCTGTAGCACATTATCTCAACTAGTGATCAACGGGTGAGGACAAAGCTCATTGTGGGTGGTGCCATCCCTGGGCTGGTAGTTCTAGGTTCTGTAAGAAAGCAAGCTGAAGAAGTCATGGAGAAGCTGGTCCATAGGCAGCACCCCTCCCTGGCCTCTGCATCAGCTTGCTTCCATGTTCCTACCTTGACTGAGTTCCTGTCCTGACTTCCTCCAATGACAGACTATGATCTGGAAGCGTAAGCCTCCCCAGCTTGCTTTTTGGTCATGGTGTCTTCATTGCTGCAGTTAAAAACCCTGAGTAAGACAGCAGAGTTCCGTGCATCTGTGACCTTAGTGCAGTGAGGGCAGAGAGTGGCGGCTCCTTGGCGATTGCTGTCTAGTCAGCAAGTACCAGTGAGAGACCCTGTCTCAAAGAGAATGTGAAGGATCAAGGAAGACATCTAGCATTGTGCTTTGGCTTTCACACACACACACACACACACACACACACACACACAAGCACACAGAGTGGATGATTTAGAAACAGTTTACATTAATCTAAGATGCTACATGCTCTTGTAGTATAGGCTACCTACTGAAACCACTTCCAAAGCCAGCAGAAAATAATTAACAACTTGCACATTAAAAATAAAGAGGCTTGATGATAGAAAACATATTTCGCATGTGCAAAACAGTGCCACAGAACTTGGACAGTGAACCCACAGCAGAAGAAGTAAACTTAGATCACTACAAATCAACAAATTTTACCAAGTGAAAAGGATTTCAAAAAACAATGAATAAAATGGGAGACCAAGGCTAGAGGGATTACTGTGAGTTTGAACCCAGCCTGGGCTATATACATTCTTTGTATTAAGCCAGCTAGTAGCACACAGCATGATCCTGTTTCAAAACAAAACAAAACAAAACACACACACATACACACACACAAAGCAACAACAAAACAAAAAACCCAACACATTCCCCAAAGTAACTACACAATGATTTAACTATAAGGCACTGGGATTGGAGCTCAGAAGTGGATTTTAGTGGTATGTACAGTAAAGCCTTTGTGTCTGGCTTTTGGTGAAATGTTTCGGTGAAGCCTTTGCTATGTTTGGGTCGATCAGGAGAGGCAGAGAAATTGTTACGAGACTGTCTGAACCCTGAAGAAATGTTGTCTCTCTGGAGAATCTGCACTTGGTGCTGTGTGAGAGCTTGCAGCTGCACCAGTCTTGGTCCTAGGACACTCCTGGCAAACCTGGAGTTCTTACTTTTTGATTATGGGAAGCCATGGTCAAAATTTTATACAAAATGAGATTTGTGTGGGTTGTCTGCTCTCAGAGGCAGCAAGGGCAAGAGAACTTGGGTAGCTGGAGCCTTTCCTAGCCCCAATTAACCTTGCACAATATTTGAATAAAGTAACTGGAGTTGAGCTAGCTGGGTGTCAGTCCAAGAAGGCTGAACCCCTCTGCTCCTTCAAGAAATGAAGGCTTGCATCTTGGTGAGCTTCTCCCTCGACTGCAGCACCCATGTACGTACGTATGTATGTATGTACGTACGTACGTACGTAGTACTGACATCAATCAATAGTAGGTAACTGCTTACATTGTATAAAGATACAGCTTTGAGCCCTCACACCTTCAGAAACAAATCCCCTGCAAATAAGAACAAACAAACAAACAAACAAAAACACAAGAGGGGTAACAAAGCTTAAAACACCGAACTATTAACATGCTACGTTTAACTAGCCCATTTTAAATGTTCACTAAGCAAGCATTACTTAAACGGTATAGTGGGACAGTAGAAGCCCTTACAATGTGTAAGCTTCTTTAATGGCATGGAAACATAATCATGATACAGTAAATGCAATAAGCAGGTGGCTGGGAGACGTGGTTCAGTTGGTGGACTGCTCATGTAGCATGCTGGAAGAATGCGGTACCACCAGAATGCGGTACCAGTTGCGGTACCACACACCTGTAATCCTGGCACTTGGCAGGTAGAGGTAGGAGGTTCTGAAGTTTAAGTCTATCCCTGCCTGCCCAGTAAGCTCCAGACCAGCCTGGGCTACAGGAGACCCTGATTTTAAAGGGCAGAAAAAAGCAGGCTGCAAAATAGAATATACAGTTTCCCTGCCTTCTCTTCTTTAGTGGGCTTTAATACTAGACATCCCAAAAGAGCCATTTCCTATTTATGCAGTCATCAATTTACAGGCATGAGTTACATGTAGCTATCTCTCAACTCCACTCTTATTAGTCTGTAAATGCACACAGAAAGCAAAGGCTAGCACTCATCTCTGAATGTGAAGGCGATTAAGGACCAAGGCATCTCCATCAGCATGAGCACTCTGGGTGACTCTTGCCTTGTGCTTCTGTCTCTCCCCCCAGATTTTCCGATATGCATGTCTTATTTTTCACCAAGGACAAGAACAATTTGAAGTAAAAGTTTCTCTACAAACTCAGCAACATAAACTAAAATCCTTAAATATGGAGGAAAACAGGAAGTGTGCTCAGTATAGCTCAGTGGCAGAGTGCTTGCCTAGTACGTGTGAGGCCCTGGGTTCAGTTCTCAGCCTCTTAACAGAAAAAGGAGGCACAGTTAGTGCTTGGAATTAAGTCAATTTTTAGGGATGGGTGCAAGCGTTTCGTTTCTACACTGCAGGATTCCTGACAGAGGTCAATACTTGTACATATACCAATATTATGGAGTATAATTTAATATGAAAATGTTATATGCTAAGCTTTTTCTCTAATGTCACAAAGAGGAGGTCTTAAAATATGAGAATTGAATTCTACAGGGTTGAGGCTGAAAGTAAAATCCTTGCTGGTGGTGTGACCCAGAGAGGTTCTGAAGCAATCTGCTCTGCACCTTTCCTGTCCCTAACAGTGGTCCCAGTCCTCTGGCTGGCAGTCACCAACATCCCTCCCATTACTGCCTGCCTCAGGGCCATCTTCCATGGTTGTCTTTTCCTATCCTTTTCTCAGAAGGACACCCTAAATGAGTATGACCACTATCTGATCACAATTCCCTTTTTCTTCACAAAATCTGAAATATGTCACCTTGTATACATATAAACACAGTATGTGTGTTCTCAAAATATCCAAGTCAGTGCAGCTCCAGGTGTTCAGGGTAATGAGTTTTACCTCCCTAATGAGAGAAGCTGTTTGTTAAATGTTTCCAAACCACACTGCCAAAACTGGCACCGAGTCAGAAGAAATTCTTATGGCAGAGAGCTAATTATTGATTTCCAAAATGAAGTCCTGTGCAAGGTGAGGCTTGTCTTTTTAGTCCTCTTGGAAGTGTTAGGGGCCCAAGGGGAGGAAAGAAAACACAGAGTTTGGCATAAGGTGGAGGCTGCTTTATAGACACACACGGGCTTTAATACTTAACACTCCAAAAGGGCTATTTCCTATTTATGCAGACATCAATATCAGTGAACCATCTATGAACAGAAAATGAAAACCTGGCATTTAAGATGCTATTGTAGATATAAATATAGAAAACTTCAACCCCTTAAATATCACTGAGCCCTGAGTTTGAGGCCAGCCTAGGTGACAATACCCAGCAAAAACTACACCATCAGCAACATCTACAGTTCTTCTAAAGTACACAGTGCTGTTGAAGATTTATAATTACAGTTTCCTTTATAACTTGAGTGAGATAAATTATATATAACACTCAAGTGAAAAAGTAGTGTCAGGTACGGAGGGAGGCTGACATCATGGGTAGTCAAAGAATATGTTTAATAAAAAATAATTAAACTTCCATTTGCTCTATAGAACATCATAGAGTAATTTAATAAATTACAAATGACTTTTTAAGACGTTTGCTCAACTACAGAAAGCAAATTTAGACTACACAAAACACAACTGGTAAATATTGCAAATGTCCAAAAGAAAACTTGGACTAAGACTGAGTCATGAGGCCTGAAACAAGGGGTAACACACAAGGCAACACCAGCTAGAACTCTCTCAGTAACTACCAACGCGGACCGGACCGGGATAGCCTTTCAGCTGCAGCTGGAGTCCTGTGTAGCTCCATTGACTCGTTTCCTAGAACCCTTAACTTCACATTTCCCGATCTGCATGGTTTTCTTAGCTGACGCCTGGACCACCTTCCCCCGAGCAATCTGCAAAGACATGTCTTGAAACCCAAGAGAATGTTTAAAGTTATTATTAGCCTTATGCTTGGAAAATGGTAACTGACTTATATATAGAAAGAGAATCAACTAGGATGTTACCCAAATTTATTAGACCATAATTAGGAAAATACTTTATCTCATGGATTTTGCTATAAATTAGATTTTAATGACAAGATCTAAGTGTTTTTTAACCTCATTTTTTTTCTTTTAATTGGGAAAGAGGAATAAAGGTCCTATGGGTAGACCTAGAGGAAGAATGGGATGCGGCGGTATCGAAGCACTCCACTGCAAACCAAGGTAACTGTCTGAAAAACTTTGGCTATCTCACAGGTATGTCCTAGTTAAACAAAAGTGCAATACTGCAAAGGGAACACAGTAAATATGTAGTATATCATTTTCATGATGAAGGGTTACCCACTGCTCCTGGATGGGCATTACAGTGACTATTGCTAAGACATTGCATAAAGAACTATCAATTCAAAGTACTATTTTGAGAAAATACAAAAATTAATAGTACAATCCCAATGGAACTTACATAATTTGGTAAATACATATAACATTGTCTAATAATGGGTTACATTTTTACATACAGAAACATAATTTACTGGTAAAGGTCTTGGGAAACCCAGTACAATCACTTAGTCCATGACAAAGAACAGCTCTATTGAAACATACTGGAAGTCAGTTTTCCCATAGGAAAGAACTGGGGTACTCCTCCCAAATTTACCACCTTGCAAACTTTAGCATGATTTATTTAGACACGAGGAAAATGCTAATAGTTCTCTCTCCTTAGAATATCTAAGTCTGTTCTAATTGTTTCCAATGTATATAAAGGTCACCCTTGGACCTCTACCTTGTCAGAATGATAGCAGCTTTAGCAGGAGAAATGATATCACAAATCAAATACCAGACAAATTGTACATGACAAAGGATTGTAAGAAACAGAACAGAAGCCTTGGACTTCATAGTATAATTTGTACATCGTTTCGAGATTAGTCAAAGTGCATTTTCAAAGTGGGCATTTCAGCATTATTATAGACTGACAGCCCAACACTGACTCTGGGTAACATGCTGACTTCTTACTCCTAGAAACTCAATTAATTCAGACTATCTGCATATTACTTGACTACTATTACCTGTTATTTTGGAATATTTCCAGGACATAAGACACAAACAGAAACCTATACAAATAAAGCAAACAAACACTTTCCTGTACGTGAAGGGCGCTGTGTTCAAAGTTCTCAGTGGTGTTTCATGAGTTTGCCTTTCTGAACCCTGGAAACAAGACATTATTCATCTGAGACATAATTATTTTTAATAGGAGGCCAAACTTGGAAAAGTTGTAATGTATGTATACAGGGTGCCGAAGCCGTCGGACACAGGTTATTCTGTGACTTCATTCTTAACTGATTTCTGAGTTAAGTTCAGCAGAACACAAGTCACGGTCCTGGCCAGATTGACATGATGTAGAGGATGTGTTAAAAACCCCTGAAAACAAGCACAGAATTAGAAACGAATGTAAACTTCCTAAACTAACTCAGCTGAGGTAACAGGTAGCCAGATAAACTGGCTGACTGGGAGACTTATTTCCTCTTTAAAACATACTTG
>NW_022196905.1:229461348-229462974 GCF_008632895.1 Mastomys coucha | reverse complement strand
CTGAAAGCAGTTTGCACTTCTAAACAAACAACTGAAATGTTCTGTCAGTAAGTTATTGATGCACTCAACACTGGGATATTTACAGTTAGTAATTAAAGAAAAGGCAAAACCAGTTCAGGATGAGGTTGCAGAGTCCCTAGTCAGTCTTCATTGCTGGAGTCTGAATCCTCAGATGACGACGATGAACTCTCAGACCCGGAGGAAGCTCTCTCTGAACCCTCGTCTGTGCTGTTCTCGTGGAGAGAACTAGGCTCCGTTCCCCCTTTCTCTTCCTGATCTCGAACTCTGGAATCTTCTTCCTTTATTTCGACTGACTTAGATGAATTTAAGTCACTACCTTTGTTTTTCTGTACATCAAAAGTGTTGGACTGAGACAAGGTTGGAAGATGAAGATTAAGGCCTGGAGTGAGCAGCATCCCTGGGTAAAGTATGTTAGACAGCAACAGTGGGTTAAGAGCTATGGGCTTGGCAGCTGCAGCTGAACTCAATGCAGCCGCGGAGGAAGTGGAAGGAGAACCTGGCACCCAGCGTTCTCCTCCATTCTCCGAACTTTGGCTCTCTGTCCTTTCTTTTTCTCCTTCTAGCTCCTTAGAGTCATTTCCTCGTTTTTCTTCTGCCCCAGATTCTGCAGTCTTTGACAGGAGTCCTCCCATGCCTAGCAGATTTGGTAACCCGGCCATTCCTGAGAACAGCATGGGGAACATAGCAGCCATGTTTTTAGTTTCTCCTCCAGGCATGCCCATCAGCCCTGCAGTCACTTGCAGTGACTGCAGGTTCTGCAGATTTTGTTGTAAGGCCTGAAGAGCTGTGAGATCCACACCTGGAAGTAATCCATTGGCCAGCAAAGGATTGCCCGGCACACTGCCGGCAGGAGCCGCTGCTGCTACGGTGGCCTTGGCAATTCCACTTTTAGGCCTTCTCCCCCGCCTGCTTACTTCCTCTCTCACAACAGGACCTGTGAGAATCCGTTCATACATACTTTCTGGAAGAAACCCCTAGAGAAAATATATATTCATTAATAATAGCTACATGAAGATAAAACCAGTACCAAGTAGCTTATCAAATAGTCTATTAAGAGGTAGTTATTCACAAACCTATTCTGAATTGATATCAAATAGTTATGAAAAAAATAACTTAAATCTAAGTGGTGGCTTCAATCAGTTATTCCTATTTCTCTTTAAATCACATAAAAGAGAATGGAAAGAGTCATTTAATTTTCTTTATACTATGAAGCTTAAGTTTGTAGGGCAGAAGACTTAAGGGCTAAAGGACTGTTATCAAGGTGTCGTCACAACCCTTTCTGTGCACATCAGCATTTGTGCTCAGACCCTTCGGATCTGGCGAGTACTAAAGGAAGGGGAGGGAACATAACACAAAAGTTGCGGTTAAATCGCGATGCTTCGAATCACTCTTGACTGTCACTTTGGAAATAAGGTAAACAGGGCTAAGATGCAGCAGATACACTCCACAGGGGAAAGGCCTTAATACCCACTATTATCTGGATCCAATGGGGGTTGCAATGTGGGTCTATATGGCTATCATTTGTAAATGTTGATGACAGGGAGGAGGCTTCATGAAGTATTATATTCAAAAAAATCTGGTTCTGCATTTGCTGTATAATCACTC
>NW_022196905.1:229406713-229461338 GCF_008632895.1 Mastomys coucha | reverse complement strand
AAAAGGAAGAAAGCTGAGGGCTTACAGCTGGTGGGAACAGCCGTGAAGCCTGCTGACAGAGTGAGCACGCCCAGGACGATGAAGTCTGTGCTACCCTCATGGCTTTCTCCTAGGATGTTCTGGGATGCAAAATTCCTCAGTTTTATTTTATAACACTCTCCAATAGAAATGCCACATATATAGCTTAAAAATTTCTAGAGGTCACATGAATTTTAGTAATATAGGCTAATTAAATAAAATATGACCTAAAAATCTTCACTTTATTTTATTATGTAATATACAAAAATTGAGATGTCTTATATTCTTTTTTTTTTTTTTTAAGTTATGCTTCCAAGTTCCTAGAGAGTATGATTTTTTAACCTGAGCACACCTTGATCCATGTGCTTGGTGGATGGATCACTGTCTGTGGAGGTGCAGGTGTAAGTTATAGTCTAAGGTGAAATCTAATGGGACTACTTTTTGCTTGGTTTTCCCCTTCAAAAGCATTGTGGCTCACTGCAGAAAGTAGTACAGTAAATATAGAGAGCAAAGCCATGTTCCTCCTGCCACTCAGCACAGCACTGCTAGCATTTAGACTGCACAAGGCATCAATTGCTTTATACTTATTTTATGATTCTTCTTACTCCTTCCCAAAAGAAAAACATAGTTACATTGAATTTAGTCTTACAGCTTGTCTTTTCCATTTGAACACCTATAGAAATATAAATATTTAGTATATAGTTAGGCTCTAACAGCCCAAGATCTGAACTATGAAGATACTTAGTATGTTGCCAACATTTTTTCTCTTGACCCAAGACATCATTTTTAAGTAGTTGTATAAAATTCCAATATATAGAAAATTCATTGGTTATCCAATGTTTTACTGTTATATCATGATGAACCTAAGTAGTGTAATTGCAGTACATAGGAAGTTGAGGCAGGATTGGAGTTCAAAGCCAGTCTGAGCTATCTACAGAGACCCTTCCATGGTGACTATTTTTATAAGAGTTTCTTTGCATACCTATTTGATTATTCTCTGAAGCAGTATCCAAACAATGTTTGCAATAAAAAGGGAAGTATTCCTGGTCTGAATTCTACCCTATCATCAATTACACATTCTGAAAAATAAAAACTGAGAACTGAAAGCTATTGTCGATGTTAATGAAATTATTATTCTGAAAAGAGAGCTTAATCTAAGGCATAATCAAATGGTTAATGATACTCACAGACTGCTTAACCACATCTCCCCATTCAGGAGCTACTCCATATTCTGCATTTTCTTTTAAGAATCTACATAAGTCTTTCAGAGGAGGAGCAAATGCACCTCCAACCTGTAAACAAACAAACAAAGGTAGTTAAACGGTTAACACTATTGAGTATGAAGTTATTTATTTTATTTTCTGTTATAGAATTTCTTTAAACTATGTATTTTTGAACAACCTTCAACAATATTTCTAATTATATTAAAAAAGGGTCACTCCAATCTAATCAGACTACTGAAATATTAAATAAACACATTAGCTTTTGTCTTCTGGTTATCCATAACTGCCAACTTGGCAGATGCAACCTAGAATTGGAGACTCTATTGAAGAACTGCCTAGATCAGACTGGCTTATGGGCATGTCCATGGAAGGGCTGTCAGACTGCTAATTAATGTAGATGTGCATTTGCTAATTAATGTAGACGTGCTCAGTCCACTGTAGGTGGCACCATTCCCTAGTCAGGTGATCCTAAACTATATAAAAGAACTAGCTGAGCATGAGCCTCAAAGTAAGTTAGTAAACAAGGACTGAAGCATCAAGATGCATTCCTCCATGGTTTATGCTAGAGTTCCTTGGTCAAGGATAACATTCCATGGAGTAGCAAACAGAGAGCTTTCCTTCACTTTCCTACTTGAGTTCCTGCTTTAACTAGTCTTGATGATGAACCTGTAACCTTCCTTCCCTCAGTTGCTGTTGGTCACAGTAACTGTCACAGTGACAGGAATGAACTGAAACAGAAATGATGTAAATCTTAAAATGTTTTAAGTGAAATAACTGGAGCAGAAAATGAACTATTATTCACAGTATCCATAGGAGGCAAGACAGGCAGTCTAGCCCACCTTAAAATATATACCTTTTGGAGTCATATTTCTGAGCTATGGAAACTCAGGTAAATCAGTGAATATTTTTGAGTCTCTTTTATGATTTATGAAATGGGGTGATGATAATATTTCCCTCAAAGTATCTGATGAACAGAAAATGAGACAATTCAAGTGTCTTATAATGATATCTGGCTTACAATAAGTATATATCAAATACTGGGCTTAGAACATTACATATATATTTTATTTTAAGTTCTTAGAAAATCTTTTTGAGATACTATTTCTATTTTCAAACTTAAAGACCTGAGCATCAGAGAAATTATAGTTAGCTTTATAAAGCCATCTAATAATGTCAAGAGTTAGCAATAAAACACAGGCCTCAGAATTCCATGTTTTTATTTATTCATTATGTATATGATAAATTCAGAATTCAAATTAATAATATTGAGATCAATGATTTTGACCTCTCGTCAATGTTTCTTTACAGTCTAACAGTTATTTTTTGAGCAGTTCCTTCTTCTCTCTGGAATACATATGCTTTACATATTTTTTTTCTTGAGTAATACTGAGGACTGAATTAGGACCTGTGAATGCTACATAAGCATTCTGTCCCTGGCTACATCCCCAACTGACAAATCTATATTATGTCTTGATAGGGTGCACATTCATTTATCACAGAGAGTAAGTACATTGCCCAAGACTGGGTAGTGCTTAATATAAAAACAACTGTTGCTTTTTTTAAAAGATTTATTTATTTCATGTGTGAGTACACTGTCACTGTCTTCAGACACACCAGAAGAGGACATTGGATCCCATTACAGATGGTTGTGAGCCACCATGTGGTTGCTGGGATTTGAACTCAGGACCTCTAGAAGAGCAGCCAGTGCTCTTAACTGCTGAGCCATCTCTCCAGCCCCTAAAGGATTCTTTGGTTTTATTTTATTATTATTAGATTTATTTTACATATATGAATACACTGTAGCTATTTCCAGACACACCAGGAGAGGGCATCAGATCCCTTTACACATGGACCAACTATTACTTTTAAATGGTGTGTTTAATGTGGATTTCTTATGAGAAGTTAAAATGTTTTTATGTATTGCTATCTTAGCAGGGAGGTCATTTAACAGAAAGCAAAGCATGGAATGTCCAGTTTGGAGTGAGTCTGTGAGCTGAGTCTTATCCTGGTGTCTGTCACCTTTTCTCACCCATTTTACTGTTCAGCTGACATAACAAACCCTAGAATATTGCAGCTGCATGTACAAAGACTATCACAAATAACCTATCCTTTAGATTATAAGGGAAAAAAAGAGACAAATCATTACAGAAAGAGAATTTTTACCAAATATGTCACATCTGGTTCAGAAATAACCTGTAAAAAACCTTAACTTGGGGGCTAAAGTGATGGCTCAGTGGGTAAACATGCTTGTTGCTCTTTTAGAGAGCTTGGGTTTGGTTCTTAGTGCCCCTATTAGAGGTTTACAACTGCCACACTCAACTTCCAGGAGGCCAGCACCCTCATTTGTCCTCTGCAGGCACTCCCACCCCCACCATGCATTGGTGCTGCACCTCGATACTAAGGCTGTAGTTTACCATGTCCGGATCTGTGCAATGGCTTGCTTCTTTCACTCACTAGCTCTCAGTGATGTGGGATTTGATATCAGACTACATATAATTATCATGCATGTCTTTTCCCACAGCTGTGCTAGGTTTCCCATTCTCTAGTACATTAGAGACGAATGCCTAGTTACACCAGTGTGGAAGGGTAACGAGCCGTACAATACCTTTCTGGCATTCCTTCTGTTAATCAGCTGCACACGCTCCTCTCCAGTGAGACTGTTGACATCTAGTTTGTTTGGGTTTCGGCATCGATGCCTTTTCTGTTTGGGTCTTCCCTCGTGAAGCTGCACTCTCTAAAACACACCAAGAAATACCTTGAAGCCCGTGGCCTTGTTCAACACTTTTCTAAATGGTGCAAGTGAGCTGACCCCAGGAGCTCAGCCCTATGTGGATGAAAGCTCCCACTCTCTAGTTAATCCATTTAAAGTCTTAAACTTTAATATGACTCTTATAGTGCTCCTCTGCCAGCTCTTCCGTATGCAGCAACAAGGGACAGAGCATCACCTGACACCTGGAGGGGTCGGTCGGCAGTGCTGATGGAGCAGTTTCCTCTGAAAATGCTTGTTATTGTCATAAGCTAACTTTCCTTTGATAAGTTTCTCATGTAGTAACATTCAGGGGAAACTCCTCAGGCTTTCCTCTGTGCTCTGATCATTTATTTATTTGTCTGCTTTTGAGGCAGGCTCTCAGGCAGCCCAAGCTGGCCTTATTCTGAATCAAGGGTGTGTTAGAACTGATGTCCTTCTTGCCTTTGACTTCTACATCCTGAGATTACAGCTGTATGTCACCAAACCCTGCTACAACAATTCATAATTGTGCTGGGGACTCTCATTTCTCTCAATCTCTCTTAATTATTCTCTTTTTCATATATTCCTCACAATAGTAAAGGTATTATTTTTTTACAGTGCAAATCAAGAAGTTGGGTAGTGGAGCACACCTTTAAGCTCAGCAGAGGCAGGCAGATATCTGTGAGTTCCAGACCAGCCAGAGCAACAAACTCTGTCTCAAACAAAACAAAACAAAACAAAACAAATTCCAGTAAAACAATAAGTAAATACAAATAAAATACAAGACCAAAAAAATCCAAATCTTCATATTTGGCAATAAAAATTAAAGCTTTGGCACCAAATTTTCTCTTCCTGTCTGCTAATGTTCTCCGCTAATGTTCTCCGTAACCAGCATGCCTCCTCCTGTGCTAAAGGAGTCAACACTCACGGAGTTTTTTCTCAGTTGCTATTCAAATTTCTTACTGTCTCCATGTATTTATTCTGCCTCAGCCATTAATAGTTCTGTCTCTGTTCATGGCACTTCATGCACCTCATCTTTGTTATATTCTTTTGTTTGTTTTTGAGATTGTGTAGTCCTGTCTGTCCTAGAATTTGCTCTGGAGACCAGGCTGGCCTCCAACTCAGAGACCCAACTGTCTCTGTCCCTACCTCTGCCTGACCCCCACTCACTCCTCACCTCCACACCCTAGCTTCCCCAAGTGCCAGGATTAAAGGCAGGCATCTCCACCACCTGGTAATATTATAAGATCACCTTATAACTATTTAGCTACAGAAAAAAATAATAAAAACTCATTTGTAATGATAAGAAAAAAGGGAAGAAATCCTTTGGTGGCTAGACTGTGTCACATGGACCAGAGCTTTGCATTTTTACTTTCCCATTTTTAGTTACTAAAATTATAACTAGTGCTTAGTAGTGTCACTCAGTATAATTATGTTGGTTGAATAAAAGAATGCCATTTTCTAACATGTTGTGAATTCATATTTCTCATAATTGCAACATTCATTTTCATGGCCTGATACATTTAGTGAAAACCTCTTTTCATATTAAGATAGAAATATTTGCCAATAAAACAAAAAGGAATTAAAGATTGAAAATGTGTTAACTGCTATACAAACTAGAAATATGAAAGGCATCTAATTCCAAGCTGAAGTTTTCTGTTTTAGATTACTATGCTGTTTCTTGGTGATAAAACAGAAATATTGGGTCAAAGTTTATATTATAAATATAAAGAACAATTTAGAAACTAGAGATTATCTAATTGCTTTATATGAAAAAACAAGGAAATTAATTTTATTCTGTTAATAAAATAGTAACAATCATATTCCCTACTCATTGCAAGTAAAGTTTTCAAACTTTAAAATCTAAAAATAATAGATTAAACAAAATAAGCTAGGTACAGTGGTGCATGCCTTTAATCCTAGCACTCAGGAGGCAGGTGGATCTCTTGAGTTTAAGGTCAGTCTAGTCTACAAACTGAATTCTAGAACAGCCAGGACTACACAGAGAAACCCTGTCTGGAAGACTGAAAACAAACCAATAATAACAATGAAAAGACCTAGTCCTCACTGAGGCCCATGTGCTGGGCCACAGCTTCCCTGAGGTAATCCATTTGAACTTCACAGTAGAGGGGCCATGACAGCTCTACCACTTCACTGGAGAGAGCAGGCGTTTATTCTTTTGCTTTAAAAAGTACACAGAAATGTTACATTTACATATGTGGTATATTACTGTTTGATAATAATGAACTAAAAAAAACAAACAATAGATTTCTATGACTGACATATTCTCAGTACTATTCAAATTTTTTACTTTCTCCATATCCTCTGCCTAGATAGTTAACTTCATATAAAGGCATATAGACTGTGTATCAGAGGACAAGACAACCCAAATTACAGTGACTCAGATCTTTGCTTAACATAAACTCTGGAGAAAGAAAGAAATTGTATACTACTAGCTTAAAGATACCTGTTATATGGTCTTGAACCATTTATTTACTTAAAATTTCAGTATTTTAATTGCTTTATGAGATAATTCTAATAATACTATCCTAATAAAGTTATGTTAGTTGAGATAAAGGATGTTAAGTATTAAGTGTAATACAGGTATAGACACATTTTAATACTTATATTACTTTGTATTTATTATTACTTTAAAATAAACTTTTTTGTTTGTTTGTTTGGTTGGTTTTTTTTTTTGTTGTTGTTTTGAGACAGGGTTTCTCTGTGTAGCCCTGGCTGTCCTGGAACTCACTCTGTAGACTAGGTTGGCCTTGAACTCAGAAATCTGCTTGCCTCTGCCTCCCAAGTGCTGGGATTAAAGGCATGCGCCACCACTGCCCGGCTAAAATAAACTTTTTGAGAAATAGAGTTAGAAGTTTTATACCACTGCAGCCTTTATAATATACAAAAGATATAATAAAGTACATCAGAATTCTTTTTTATTATTTATTTTTTAAACAAAAAACAGCTTTGAACATAAAAAAAAATCTTTCAGAGCACTAGGATTACAGGTGTGTGCCACCATTATCTGGCCTGAAGTGACTTTTATAATTAAATATTTATTAAATGCAGAAAGAAAAACATCATGGAATTATATTTCAGGAAACATGGTATTTCTTTTTGATACTTTTGCCAGGTCTTACGCAGAACAGATATTTAGTAGCGCTTGATGACTCAAAAGAACAAAACCTACTGGGACTTTCCAGTCTACTCACTGGGATAAAGGCTCCGAGGTCCTCCACATAACCAGGATGCTCCTTAAGCCACCTGTCCAGGTCCTTTCTCTTCGGCGCGTCGTCTCCTGCCAGCCTCGTCCCATCTTTGAGATTGATAACTGGAACAGGACTTTCTGTATCAGGAATTCTTTGAGGCTGTGGGCAGGGCACCGCTGGGTTTATCCCTGTGGAAATCTGTGAGGCGGTTAAGTCTAAAGTAAACTGCGGAAAAACACCACATACAATTTGTGTTTCCATGCTTTCTCTTTCCAGTTCTTGTTCTACAGAGGGATCTGTCGTGTCCCCTCCCACCCCAGCCTTGCTCTGCATTCCTGATAGCTCTGGAACTCATGAGTGCACAACAGGATGGCCTAAGTGGCCAGATTCTCATGCCCCTGCCTCCTGCAGACTAGGATCACACAAGTACTCTCCCATGTCCACACTCAACAGTCACTCTTTTTTTTTTGAAGAAAGCATTGTATAAAATTCTGCCGAGCCTTTTAAAGTTAAAATTTTTATTACTCTTGAAAGTGTAAAATATTATTAAGATCCAATTTAAGAGTATTGGAAGGAGCCAGGCAGTGGTGGCACACACCTTTAATCCCAGCACTTGGGAGGCAGAGGCAGGCAGATTTCTGAGTTCGAGGCCAGCCTGGTCTAGAGTGAGTTCCAGGACAGCCAGGGCTACACAGAGGAACTCTGTCTTGAAAAAACAAAAAGAGTATGGAAGGAAGGCTAATTTCCTTATTATTTATTTTATTAAAAATGTAAAACAATAAGTGTGTACTTATTAGGATTGAATTTCAGGCTTAAGGTTAAATAATTTTAAAATAGATTTACTTACATGATTAGGTGGCTTATTTCTGTTCAAGAAGAGGATGTCAGCCCCTTCCACATTCCTTCTCCTTCCCCGCCTTTTCTTCACTATAGGCTGGCTGTCTAGGATGGCTCCGTTGGCACCAAGAGTTGACTGAATGGAAGTGCCTAATCAAGTTAAAAATGCCAAACAGTGTCTGAAAACTTAAATCAAACAATACAACTTTTCTAAATGTGTTTGAAGTTAGTTCTTTTACACCAAATTAAGAAGTTCTTGGATTAAAAACATGCTCTTTTCTCAATTTAAAAACTTGGGGACTGGTAATCTAGATCTCTCTCACTCAGTGGCTCACACTGGCCTCCTGCCCCAATCTTGCTGCTTTCTCCACCTGCACTCTGGGACTCTGGGCATGAATCACCTTACATCACACGTATTAAACTCTTAACTGGCCACTTTGCATGTTGTTTATTTAATTTATCACAGAGATATCACATCTTGCTCCTCTCAGTTCATCTTACAATGAGAAGGCTCAGAAATGTTAATGTTAACTAATTTCCAAAAAGTCCAGGAAGATAGATCCAGATTTCACATTTATAATTATCAAAGTGTATTATATAGAATATTGAGATAACTACTTAGTATTAATAATACTTGAGACTTTAACATAGTTTTATACAGTTTTAAAACTAGTGTTATAATTACTACCATATAGTATGCCTATCATTGTTATATTGTTTAAGATTTTATTAATTTTAAATTATGTGTGTGTGTGTGTGTACATAAGTGTGGGTGCCTGTGGAGCTGAGAAGAGGGCACCGAAGCCCCTGGTAAAGGTAGAGGTAAGGCATCTGCGGCTGCCTGAAGCGGGTGCTAGGAACTGAACCCAGGACCACTGAGCCATCCCTTCAGCCCGTATATTTATATTGTTAATATAAAAAGCACTGATATAATAAAAAAGAAACATAATAGTATCAGCTACATAAACTACATTGCTATATAATATATATTATTTTATATATAATTACTGTACACTACATGTAGTATTATTCATCAAAGAATTACAGATGTCAGCTGGACAATCTTCAGCTGCAATGCCACTGAAATCTTCACATGATCTAATATTGATTGTATCTTATAGAAAAGCTTTCAGGCTAAGGGTGAGAACAAGTAAACCCACTTTGTGGGCAAGAGAGCCCACAGCTGATCCCCATTTGTCATATTTTAGTGGAAAAGAGAGCTCCTTGACCATAGAACTATCACTGTAAAGCAGGATTTGGAAGACGTATACTTCATTAATACAAACACTCACATGGAATGTTCTTGCAAGGGTCAGGGGAGCATATGAGTTTGTGTGTGGTGGATATGGGTGCACACATGTGCACACACATCTGCATGTGTGTTTTGGAGGTCAGAGATTGCCTGCTACTGGGTGTCAATTGCTCAATTGCTTTCCACTTTATTTAATGAGGCAGGGTCTTTCATTAAATCAGACCTCAATTGATCTGGCTAGTCTAGCTATCCAGCTTGCCCCAAGGATTCCCTGTTGCTGGCAAACAAGCACTGGGATTACAGACTTTACAGAGAGGGCATCCTGAGGCTGATCTTCAGGCTTATATAGCAAATGCTTTTTCCATCAAGTTATATCCTCAGCCCTTTAACCGCAGGGCTAGTAACTAGAAAATTACACTAAATGGTTAATGTATCCACAGAAGACCAAACTGATGCCAATGAAAATAAGCTAATTGATAATTTAAAAAGTAGAGATAGAAGCGATTGAAAACAGCGATCAGTCCTGAACGTAGGAGTCCCTACATACTGTGCTCATGCACAGTGACAATTGAATGCTTCCAAGTATCATGTAGCAACCAGACTTAGTCCCTACTTAAGTAGAATCCTTAGCCTTGTGAAATGAAGAAGGTATAGAGAAAATTCAACCCATTCACTTTCTTTGATTAGAAATTAGTATTTTGGGAGTAAGTACATAGTGGTAAACACTCCTGAGACTCAACTGACCTTAAACATCATTCTCAATTCTTGACACTTTAAGAAGAACACAAATAGAAGGCAGCCAGACAAGACAAAAACAGTGTTGAATACATTTAAAACATTTTTTGAGTTATTTATTTTAATTTTATTTTATGGGTATGTTTCTTTGCCTGCATTTTGTGTGTGTGTGTGTGTGTGTGTGTGTGTGTGTGTGTGTGTGTGTGTATATACCATTTCCATACCTGGTGCCCGTGGAGGTTAGACGAGGGCATTGGAACATTCCCAGAAGTGGAGTTCCAGATGGCTGTGAGCCAGGTCCTTTGTAAGAACAAGTGCTCCTACCCACCATCTTTCCAGCCCATGTAATCATTCTTTGTTGATCGAAGGGCATGCAACACATGGCATAAATGTGTTGATTCAAGTGGCCATAAAAGTTACAAGAAATAGACTCAAGGGAAACTATGTTAACATGGTAACTGTTTTCAAAATGCTATGGTTACCATGTAGTCATAGTAAGTCATAGTAAGTCTACAGTGCTTTTTGAGGTCGAACTCCACTCATCGAGTAAAGAAACAAAAGAGATCAGGGAAAATATACTTCCAAATTAGAAGATATTTTTCTGAAACTTTGACCTGCCTGGCATAGGGCTATCTGAAGTGGAAGGAGTCTTGTCTTGAAAGGGTCTGTGGAAACTGAAGAGACTAGTCAGCAGTGACTACTTGCACCATCTCAAACTCTCTTATGTGTGCCCCCCCACACTCTCTTAAGTTTTAGTCTTCTACCAACAACCACTATCACGTGACTGAAATTACTGTTTGAAGCACAAAATACACTGTCTTCTCAAAATGCTACTCTCACTTTTATCTGTTAAAAGCTACCTGACAAGAGGACATCTCCATTCAAAGACTTAAACTTCTCAAACTGAACTGCTATAATTCAAAATGTCATACTAAAGTTCAACAGGGGTGGTAGTGCAGTCCAGAGGTAATGTGACGGGCTAAGCACACATGAAGTCCTGAGTATGATCTCCAGAACACACACAGAGAGAGAGAGAGAGAGAGAGAAAGAGAGAGACAGACAGACAGACAGACAGGCAGGCAGGTAGATACATATACACATTGACAGGCACAGACTGATAGACATATACACACTGACACACACACACCATATATATACATATATATATTATATATATTATATACTATATATATATATAATATATATATATCTCCCAGGAAATAATAATATTTAATATTATGCTGACTACTTTGTAGGTGTTAAAGAGGTCCCCAACACTAAAGAGAAAATAAATTTTTATTTCAAATGTGTATAAAAGAGAATTTGGAAATGGCAAGGACTATCTTGTTAATAGAGAGTTATTATTTGCACATTTACCTGATGCTGACATAGATTTGGGCAAGTTAACAAGGCTAGTCTCTGATGTGCTCTGGAGCTCCCGAAGGCGAGTGAGGTACTGCTGCTGGCCCAGGGCCCCATCTTCACCATCAAATGGTCTTTTCTGGGCAAGCCCCTGCTTCTGAAATGTCAACTTCAAACCACCTTCCTATTAAAAAAAATTCAGAGCCATTATAAAGACAGAAAATGTTACCAAAAACCTTACTATAGAATAACAAGAAAGATATTTTACTTAGAAAGAGTAAAGGCAAAATTGCTGACATTCCTGAGGCTCTCCTGTTCAATCAAATCAATAGGAAAAATACTCATCATTCTTATGAATACATACCAAGGTTTCTCATGTGAGAAGTACATAACTGTGACACTGTCAGGAGCAGACAGACATCTCTAGGTACATTATGACATTTTTAGAGACATCACTCACATATACACATATACACTGGAATGACTTTTTTTCCTATATGAAATATGGCCTTCCTATGTGCCCTCACTTTCTCCCTGCTTCTTCCCCAGCCTTTAAGGGCCAGTTATATGTGTGCCCTCCACATTAAATCTCACCCATATTTTTGATAGCAAATAATTAAACTTCAAAGATCATATTAAAATAAGAATTCCTAATAATGGGGCACATTAAATGTTTGAGAGCGAAAGTACATTGGTATACCACATAAATATTAAAAATGTCAGAACAGAAATAGCCACGTTGTTCAGGAAACACCTTGTTCAGAACCATTCTCAGGAGAGCAGCCTACTTAGTGATGAGCCCGTTAATGGGATACTCTATTTGAACAACCTCAATACAGGAAGGAAGCAATGCAATACCCTGAGACAAGTATGTGAAGGAAGGAAGGAAGGAAGAGTGAGAGCAGGCAGCCATTGCAGAAAAGCATGCTGCACACCGCAATCGCAACCAGGCCCTAGGGCAATAAAAATGCACATACGTCTTTGATTTTCACTGTAAACTCCTTTTCTCGTACATGCTTCTTCACCTTTGACATCTGTGTTGACTGTTCATGCTCTTCTTTGACAGCAACAGCGGGGGGCGTGGGGACGCTGGGCTCGCTGTGTTCTGTAGCTGCTCCAGGGCTATCCAGCAGTTTTGTGGTATAGAAGGACGCCACCGTGTTAGCATCATAATGTCTTCTAGCTGACGGCCACTTCCCTTTCAGAACTGTTTGACAAATACTGTCCAAGCGGTTGATCATCACCCGGTCCTAGAAAAGCAGGTAACGTCAAGGTATTCTTTTAGTAATTAGGCCAGACCTTTAGAGATCAAATAATCTAAGAGCTTTGGTGGTTTAAACCAGGTATAACAATGTGTGTAGTATGCTTATATTTTCTCATATGTATTATAATTCTGTACATCATTTAAGTGCAAATTCTCTTTGGTGAAATTCAAAAGCATTATGCCACAAAGATTTATTTATTATATTAATATTTTATTCCTTCAAAGAAGTCTGATGCATTCTAGGGTGTCCTTGAAGTCACTAAACAGCCCAAGGACCCTCCCAATTGCTTCAATTAGAGAAATGGAATATACGTGTGAACCACAATAGCCAGTTAAAGCTGAGGCTCTGTGCGCGTTGGCACAGCACTCTATTAGTGGGGCTGCAGCTACAGATGCAGGGTACCAAAGTAATACTTAGGAATACAGAAAGAGAACATTTGTAACTTCTCAACCTCATTTCCAAAGGCACCCTCTTATTGCTCTAGTCCCACATGGGGATTATAGTAATCCAGCTGCAGCTGCTTGTGCCACTGAATGTATCTATTTAAAATGAACTTTGCGGTAGGTTACAACTACAAAAGGCATTTACTGTCCTTCACTCTAAACATTCTACAGTTACGCTGAGAAGCATACACATGTAAGAACAACTCATTTAACAGGCAGCAATAATTTATACTTTGATGCAAATATCAAAATGTCATCATAAATTTATAGTGACTTAGGTCAGATGTGGTGGTGCACACCTTTAATCCCAGAGCTGCAGGGGCAGGGGCAGAGATGCAAAGAGATGTCTGTGAGTATGAGGTCAGTCTGACTGCCAGAGCCATACAATAAGACCTGGTCTTTAAAAAAAAAACAAACAACAACAAAAAAAAACAAAACCAACCAAAACAAAAGACAAAAGAATGTCTACCATCAAAGCTATTCAGAAAAAAACAAAAGACTCAGCAATAACCTCTTCTCTTACCTTTGGCCAATATGAGGCTGCCAGCATATATCCACCTTGTAACAGGTAAGAAGCAGACTCTGCCGTTCCATTGTTTGCCTGGAAACTGTCCTGGGTTTCATCCTGGGTAGTGCTCAGTGATGCGACACTTTCCTCATCATAGGCTTTCACGTGAGGCGTACCTTCTAATGACAACAGTTACTGTCATCCTTAAAATCCACGTGAAACAATTTATGCACACTTTTACCATCCTATATAATTTCTTAAATTCTCCACAATTCTCCAATTAAGATAACTCCTAGATGTGGGCATGCTTAATGTCATAGCTCTGGAAGTTATACCAGAGAGCTGTGACAAGGGACTCTAACTCTGGGGGAAGATGAGGTTCTTTAGGCCAGAGTGGTCCCCGCACAAGGTCGATGCTGACTCATTTCCTTGTACCTGAACTGTTGTTGCAAAGACACCCCAGAAAAAAACCACCCAGATTGCTCTGTTGTGAGGCATAAATTCTTACTGTACATCTTTCTACGGACCATAGGTGTAAGTATGGTGTATGATACTCCTGTTTGTTTATTTAATCTAAGGTTCCTGGTGGTTGCTATAAACATCCTTTATTTGTTCATAATAAACTTGTTCTGGGGAAAGCAGTAAATTTAAGGCAATCATAAAGAAGGCAAGCTGTCACGTAAAACTTTAGACTCCCCTGCTTAACTAATATACAGAATAGGGATTATATAAGTAACTCCAGTTTCCTCCTCAATTATGCTTTTCTAAGAAAATTTATAAGCATAAAATTTAAGCTTACAAAGTTAAGCATGCTTCAGTTATTTAAATCAGATTCCATACATTTTCATTTGAAAAGCTGTCGTAAAGATAATAAATGTGTGCATGTACCTCGCTTCTGGACATCTTCTTCACTGTCACTTTCTTCAGATGATGATGAAGAAGATGAGGAGGAGGAGGAGGAAGATGAGGAGGAGGAAGAGGATGCCGAAGAACAAGATGAGGATGAAGAAGAACTAGAGCCTGATCGAGAGTGTGAACAGGAGGAGGAGGAAGAGGAGGAGGAGGATCTGGAAGAACACGATGAGTGCTCAGAGTCAGAGTCCGAGTCAGAACTGGATTCTGGTCCTCGTTTGTGGACTCTCTGCTTCTTAGAAGCTGGGTTTGGAGTTAGGGGTTCTGTTCTGGCTGCAACCATGCGTCTGTCTGTTTCACTTTTCCCACCAGATTTCTGGTCTCCAGTAGCCTGTGATAAAACACCGTTCTTTGGACTTACAGGCTCAGATTTTACTCGTGTCCTTGTTTCCACAGAAGACATAGATTCTTCTTCTGAGGACTGGGGCTCTTCTGCGAGGCTTTCACTCTTAACTTTCGGATCCTCTAGAAGAGTACCTTTAGCACCTAGCAGTCTAGGCAAAGAGGTGAGAGGAGAGGCAGAAAGTGCTACTTGGTATTGCTGTAGAAGTGGGGTAGAAGTCCTTGAGTGAGCCGCCTTACTCTGACTGTAGTTCCTCTGAGCTGCCATAAACGAGAGTTCAGGATCACGCAGAATGTGGTAGTCGGTCCGGCTGACTCCGTGTTTGGCAGCACCAATGAGCAAATCCCTATCATGAGAGCCACACTCCCACCAGATAGGCAAGTCTGGATTCGGGTGGCAAAGCTTCAAGCGTTCAAACAACTGTGGGTGGCGAAGGGCCTGCTCCCGTACTTTTCTTAGAAGTTCAATGCGATATAAAGTCCTAGAAGCGCGTTCTTCTGTGATTGGTTGAATAAAAATATTTGGATCGACCAATTCTATAATGAAACAAGGACCAAAATATTAATTTCAAAAATGCTTTATAGGAGATTTAATACAAGGTAACTTTAAAAGCCTCTATACAGTATTATTATAATTTCTAGAACTGAAAACATAAAATTGTTTTTAAAATGACTAAAATCATGAAGCATAAAATATCTATATTTTAAAATGAGTAACATAATCATTTCAAAGTATATTGGCATAAATAGGAATTTGTTTTTAAGAACTTTTCTAAGCTTACTTATAAATACATCTAGTGATCTGCAATAAACAAATGAAATCTGGCATATTTCATAGTGCATAAGGTAACTTAGGTTACAAAGACATTTTGTTTGTTTGTTTTATTCTTGGAGCCAGGGTCTCTGTCTATAGCCCTGGCTGTCTTGGAACTCACTGTGTAGACTAGTCTGGCCTTGAATTTAGAGATCCACCAGCCTCTGCCAACCCATATGTGCCATCATACCTGGCAACAACAGAATTTTTAATGTTTGAGAGAAACATGGTCTATCAGTCAAACATTACACAAGTTACTAGCGAAAGGAGTTCAGCTTTAGCATTAGATCATGGTACATTTGTTTTGATGTGGTCCTACCTTTGGATCTGGTTAATGTCTCTTGGAAATCATTTAAAAAGATAATATGTTATTACACTAATGCAAGAACCAATTTGTAGAACTCATAATAAAAAACATGTATAAAGTTTGAGCAAAAATAAAGTTTTGGGTTTATAGTTTATAGGTTACAACCTATAAATGACTCTAATGAGGAAGACTTCTTCCTTACAATGGAATTTCACAGAAAATCTATTGCACACGAGAATGAATATATAGAAAGGACTAAAAACAATAGATTAATTTTTTTATTTTTTATTTTTTTTACTCTATGCATCTAGATTTTTTGCCTGCATGCACATGTGTGTGCTTACTGCCAAAGGGGGCCAGCAGAGGGTGGTGGATTTCCTGAAACTGGAGTTACTGACAATTGTTGGCTGCCACATGGGTGCTAGAAATCAAACTGGAGTCCTACAAAGGAGCAGCCACTGCTCTCAATCGAGTCATCTTCCCAGCCCACAAAAAGATTTCTGCAAGTTTGAGCAGAAAGAGGATTTGTGAGATTCCAAGTTTTTTTTTGTGAATTATGTGTGAAAACATAAAGTAGAAAAAAACTCCCTTGGCTTAGCGATCCATATGAGTCCACTCTGACAGCACAAACCTTACGTTATTAGCACAGGGATACAGAACCTGCAACAAGGTGGGCATGGGACACACAGCTGTAATCCCAGCACTGGGGACACAGAGGCAGGCATCTCTGAGATGGAGGCTAGCATGGTGAGCCAATCAAGAACTTCTTTCAAAAAAGAGAAAAAAGAAAATGACACACTGTCTGATCCTATAAAAACTCAATTTGAGACTGAAGAAAATATGGCAAAATGACTTATGGTATTTAGGTCCTATACAATGGGGAACAATGAGAATACTCAAGTACCACAAGGGGTCCTAGAACACAAGCATACATCAGAGAAGCCAAGTGCGGGAGAGATGCCTGTCATCCCAGTCCTGAGAAAAGAGGCAGGAGGACTGTGACCCAAGGCAAGTTGAATTACAAGTGGGGACAAGGCCAGCTGGGCTCTATGGTAAGACCCTGTTCCAGAACAAGCATTAACGTCCTCCCCAAGAAATGTACAGGGGTTAAAAAAAAAAAAAAAAAAAAAAAGGCTGGTAAAATCCAAATAGCTGAATCCAAGGATTCAGTGAGCATACTGTTTGAGAGGCTGAACTATATCTGTACTGAATATCTGCAGTTTGTTTTCCTTGCCATTATTTCCTAGCAACACAGAATAATAGCTATTTCTTTAGTACCTACATTATACATACATATAAAGCAGACTGAGGCTACCCTGAATTTCCTGATACTCGATAATCAAGAGATTTGCTTCATGATTTGGCAAACTGGCAATAAATCTTTTAGGAAATAAAGCAGACCCACAAACCCAGCCCTAATTTTGCCTTTGTGTCCAATTTTGTGTCCTGTTTTTATCCGAAACCCTCAGGTACGGTTCGCACTGCCCTTATGCTCTTGGATGTGTGGCCAGCACTGGAGCACAGTAGCTCTACCAGGTGCTGCATCCTTAAAGAAAGCTCAATTGTCCAAAGCTCCTTAGCTAGGATGGGATGTCTTGTCCTTCTCCCTCTGAGTTGGGGCTTTGCCTTGAGTCTGTACAGGTCTTACATATGCTGTTAACAACCCAGAGAGACTGGAAAGACTGTAAGAGCCGTGTAAAGCAGTGGGTGGTTACAGAGAGTAATATTTTCTTGAAACAGCACAATTTTTCTTCTTTTTGGTTTTTGTTAGAGACAGGGCCTCTCTCCATAGCCCTGACTGGCCTGAAACTTACTAAGCTGGCTGAACTCAAACATCACCTGCCTTTGCCCACCTGATGCTAGAATTAAACAAGTTGTTTTCTTAAACATTGGTGGGTGTCTTTACTCTCACTGCAGCAATAGGACCAAGGGACAGGAGTCTATCAACATAACTTATTTACAGTTCAAAAAACTTAGAATGTCTTAAATTTTTTATTTTTGTTTCTCTGATGTATACAGGGGAAACCTTACACATACCTTCTTTGGAAGGAAGACGGCAAACCCTCCGGCACATGGACATGAATGCACACAGATACTTCTCCAAGCTGTTATCGGTTTTCTTGTGTAGCCTAGCCAGAGCTCTGAATTTTGTCCAATCAAACTGCCCTCTGTCTGGGTCAAAAACTACTCCAAATGTAGACACAACTCGATAGAAGTCAGCTTCTTCTCTCCTTGTCCACCTATAATGAATCAGAGTAAGATAAAAAATACATGCACACATCACTAAACTATTCACTAATGGTGAAAATAATGACTATGGCATAGATTTAAAATGCATATAGTACTTAATGCCTTACAGGATTAAAGCCAGAGTTTAGCCTTGAAAATAATTTAAAAACTTCTAGTTGACTTATCCATCCATAACTTAATTGATATATACTGTCTATTCCTTCAGTCATTGCCAACTGGCTTCTGCATGTTTACTAAATAAGAAAATATGCATGGAATATAAAATTATATGACCCTGTCCTTAAGTAAAATGATAAAGTGTTTTTAGGTAGATTTACAGTATGAAATACTATTATTGCATGTGCTATAGAAAGAATTTTAGGAGGGCAGAGAAGACAGACTTGAGTGAGAAAGAAAATCATCAGTGTGCCAGCAAGATGGCTGCTCTAGGATACAAATCGTGCATAATGAAAAGAGACTCTTGCAAGTTGTGTCTGTGCACACATACACACCCTACCCCCCCATAAATAAAATAATGTAAAAAACAAACAAAACAACAACAAAATCCAACCCAAAAATGCATCCTGGGTGAGCGGTGGCATGCTGGAGAGTTAGATGGGAGAAAGTTACACGGTGGTTGGAGAGAGAGGCACAGAATAAGTAAGTGTTCTGCACCTCAAGGACTGACAAGTATTCCAGGTGGACACAGATATAGCTTCTATTGAGAACAGAGCGGAGAAGAGCTAGGGTCTAATTACAAAGCTCTAAGGCCTGCCTAATGCAACCTCTTTTCAGGAAAGAGCTTCTAACACTGAGAGAGGGTAAGTTTTCATCAGAGTCACAAAATTTCATACTGCAGTATTCATCTGCACACTAGTATCCTTCCTTAACTCATTCAATTTTTGTGTTAAAGAAAAAAAAATGACAAAGGCTTTCAAATAATGTTAATGGCTCATTGTATCATAGCTATACATCAATGATCATAATATTCAATTCTCAGAACCCATGTGAGAAGTTTAATGTGGGAGCTGGAGAGATGACTCAATAGTTAGCGCACTTGTTGCTCTTGTAGAGGACCTGGGTTCAGTTCTCAGCACCCACATGGCAGTTCACAATCATCTGTAATTTCAGTTCCAGGGCACCTGATGCTGCCTTCTGACATCTGTGGGCAACAGACACACTCATGGCGCACATACAAATATGCAGGCACAGCCCTCAAACACATTAAAGGGGGTAGGGAGTAATGTACCTATGATGTAAAATACAGCTTGAGACACTAATTGAGTCAAGATTGTAGACCTGGGTGCAAGGAACACACTGGGAAAAGAAGGGCCTATTAAAAGACTATTCAGAACAGAAATAAACATGATTAAAAATGACAGTGATTATCATCACAAACAGTGCAACTGAGACTCAGATACAGAAAACATATGCCATCACAATATCTTGGGTACTATTGTGGGGATGGCTAAATTTAGTTAAGTAAATGTTATATGAGCACACAAAATGGAGAAAATGATGTTATCTGATACCTATTGATAACTAATTGAACAAACCATATGGGCCTCATGGCCACATGAGCTGTGTTATGGGCCAGACAATGAGAAGAAGGGTTTTTCAGGTAATAGAGACAAAAATAAACTGGGGAACTAAAACTAAGTATGGCGCTCTTGGCTGGAGGAAATTGTAATAAAGTGTAACAGAAAGGGGGCTCATCTGTTCAGAGCACTGACTGCTTTCATAGAGAATACAACTTTGGTTCCTATTCCAGGGGATCTGATGCCCTTATCTGGCCTACGTGGATACTGCATCACATGGTGCGCAAACACATGCAATATGCATAAAAAATAATAATAGGAGCTAGAAAGATGGCTTAGTGGTTAATAGCACATGGATTTCCAGAGGACCCAACTTTGACTCGCAGCACCCATATCAGGTATCTCCCAAGTGCCTTTACTCCAGCTCCAAGGGGATCCAACAGCCCTCACCCCTTAAGGCACCTTCATTCCCCTGGACAGACCCACAAAGTTAATAGTAATAGGAAGAAAATCTTTTGAAAAATAATAAACAAATCTTTAAAAAGCCCGAACCTAATTTATGAATCTCTGAACTCAGACTTCAGGACACAACATCTTCTATCTATGCAAAACGATGAGCAATCAAATGCCATAAAAGCCTACTATTTTAGGAAAATTAATCCACATCTAGCAGACTAAGGGGTGGGTACAGAGGACATTAACAGTGTCTATAATTCATTACCAGTGGAGATGGACTCTGCTTCTCTTCCCTGACATTTTGTCTAGGATGGTTCCGTGATAATTTGACCATAGGAAGGTGGCAGAATGACATTTTGTAACTGATGAGAATGGACTTTAAGAAATCAGCCACCTCTATGCCTAACTCAGTCGACAGTTTATTATATATCTTGGCAACAATGGAGCACACTACACGTAGTACAAGTAGTACAAAGAGAAGTCTTACACTTTAATTACTGTTTACTTTGTAGGATACAGTTGTCTGTGCAAATATAAAAAACAACTTAAAAACCCCCATAGATGCTGTATACCAGAGTGAAAAAGAAAACTTAGTATCTACTGACAAGGGAACAGCTCTGTAAAGTTCAGAATTTCTGTGTAATAGACACTTAAACAGCTATTAATACCTCAGTGTGTAAAGTGCTTCCCTTTCTGACCTGCTGAGGCATCAGGAACATACACACACACACACACACACACACACACACACACACACACACACACACACGTAGATAAAACACCCACACAGATAAACATGCATGAATAAATCTTGGAATGATATTTTAAGGAAAGAAGTTAGAACTTTTGTGTTTGAGAAGCTTCCCTGTCTTGTTTTAAGACAAGGTCTCTACACAGTCCTGACTCTCCTGTAACTCCCTTTTAGACCAGGCTGGTCTCGAACTCACAGAGAACTCACCTACCTCAGTCTTCAGAGTGCCCGGCTCCCCTGTCTTAATGTTTCTCACCTTCCATTCAACAATAGTAGTTCTAACAATTCACCCTTTTATAAAGAAGTGGATTTGCTTTCCATTCATTCTTAAATTTTATAAATGTTTTAATGTAAAATAAGATAGACAAGACTCTATCCTAATTTAAGTTTTGGATCTATTGATAATTTAAAATTGTATAAAGAAATGTTATCTATGCCTTTATTTCTTAAATATTTCAATGTTAGTAAAATGACAACACTGATGAAATATGAATTGTAAATATAAGGTAATAATATTTGCTAGTTTTTTCATAATTCGGCTTCTGTAAGTGAATATGTATATGCATATATGTACGTGAGCTTTTTGCTTTGACCAATTAGGCTGATAATCCAACAACTTCATAATCTTCTGAATGAACACACATCTGCAGATACCATATATTAAAACTGCTATGGTCTTACCTCTGCTGTCTTTCGATCTTGGCAGCCATTTTAGGATTCAGGGCGGCTTCTTCGTAAAGAGGCTGCATGACATTGGCAGGCACTGAGAAGGTGGGCTGTATCTGCTGGACGTATCTGTTTTTATTAGTTCGCTGATATGCAGTGATGAGACGTCTCAGCCGTGTGGTCAGAGCTGACGGGGTAGGCCAATACACTTTATCCCCTTCCATCAATTGACCCTCTGTATTGAAGGAAACATATCAATAACAGTGATAAAACTTAAGCCGATATTGTATGATGCTCACAAAAGCAAAGCTTTATATTTACTTTTTTTCTTTCTATCTGATTATAGGAAGTAAACCAAACAAGTCTTTCTTCATTTAAAAAAAAAAAAGCTGCTGGGTATGGTAACACACACCTTAATGCCAGCACTCAGGACACAGAGGCAGTCAGGTCTCTGAGTTTAAGGGCCAGTTTGGTCTATATAGTGAATTCTAGAGCAACCAGGACTACATAGTAAGTGAGATTCTGTCTCAAAAGAAAAACAAAAGTTTATATCTTTAAAAAACATTACAACAGAAGAGTTACTCAAAGTAAGAGAAGTATGATGGTGGAAGTGGAGTCAGGATGTTACTAATTTGAATGGAATTTTTCTTGCAGAGAAAATAAAGCTTTTGGAATTCCAGCTCTAATATATCATGCTGCCTTGCAATTAATTATTCAATGACATAAGTAAATTAAAAGTCAAACAGAAATCAATGGAATACTTCATACTGTAAACCCAGAGAATATAAAATTATTTATTGACTTTATATTAATCTGTAATCAAAGCACTTTTTAAAGCCATCATGTAGAAAATTGTGTATTTAAATATATATTTTTAAAAGCCACTGTGAAGACTGGGGATGTAGCTCAGCTGGAAGAGTGTTTGTCTAGCAAGCATGAAGCCCTGGGTCTGTGATTGCCGGCAGTGTATGAAACTGGTGGAGATGAGATATGCCACAACCCTAGCACTTGGGAAGATCAGACACTCAGTGTCACCTTTAGCTATGTAGTAAGTTTAACAGGAGACTCTGACTAAAAACACAAACAATTACTAAAAAAAAATCCCAGCAAAACACCACAAAACCAAAATAACAGTAATAGCAGAACTTGCCTGGCTTGCTTTGTAAAGACTGAGTAATAAGGCTGTTCCCTGATGTACATTTGGAAGAAGAAATTAAATGCATTATCACTGCACTAATATTTAATGTTTTAACCAAGCCATAGTCCAAGTGTCTAGTCTGTAAGAGTCAAGGCTTTGCAAAGCCTAGCAGTTACTGTTACATTCCCAGTACACAGTTTCTATGACAAGCCCAGCAGTTCCATAGCACTCATGCAGATTAGAGATACAACAATGTGACTTGTTGATCTCCTTGTCATGAGGATGTGAATTCCCAGGGATGCTAAGTGAAGAAGTGCAGCCTACCTCCATCAGCTATGACCAGATCTCCAGGTGAGGAAACGTCATCCTTTAAAGAGACAAACATTTGTTACAAAGTAACTGAATTTAAAACAAACAAACAAACTTCTTTATAAGAGATTCTCTTTCAACACCTTTAAAAAAAAAAACCTGAGCACGGGGGTTGAGGGCTGGGGGGTATGAGGTGGTGGTGGAGTTTGGGTGGTGGTGGCGCACGCTTTTAATCCCAGCACTTGGGAGGCAGAGGCAGGCGGATTTCTGAGTTCGAGGCCAGCCTGGTCTACAGAGTGAGTTCCAGGACAGCCAGGGGTACACAGGGTGCCAGTTTGCCCTTCTTGGTCCTCTTTAGCCCTGGGCTGCCTTATGTTTTACTGTTGAGCTGCTTTTCACATTCTGTACATCACTTCAAAGACATACACTTTACTCCTATGTGTCAAATGGTACCTCTCCTCTTTAGCTTGAACTGTGTGTATGTGGATTCAGCTTTTTACCTGACAACAGAGCAGTTCAACTGGGCACCCCAGTGCTGCCTTACATTTAGATTTCTGCAGTTTGTTCCAATAACCATGTTCTTAGTGCCGTGGAAAGTGTCACAGCTGGGAGCCTGCAGGGGGGCCTTGTTTGCTCTGGTTGCCTTTGGAGCATCCATAGTTGTATGCAGATGTGGACTTCATTTTACTAATACGGAAGATTCATGTCTTCAACTGATACCTCGTTCAGATAGTGCCCTTTCTGCATGACAGCCATTCATTCCTTTGGAATGTCTGCTAGGCAGATGGCAGATACAGCCATGCTATCCCATTGCTCAACTTTTATTTTTCCTTTGACAGTCATTATGATGTTAACGTTTGTCAGGAGAAGAAACTAGACAGATGCTATAGAAGAAAAGGGAAAACTTTCACTTCCTACTGCTGGAGAAGTCCTCTAATGCTCAGCTCTGAGCATAGCCTCTTCCAGAGCACAGCTCCTACTATATAAACTGTTATTCTAACCAGTTTCTACCTTGAGTGCTTTCTTGAAGAATCCCTACAGTGAGACTTCTCTTGGGAAAAAGCGTCCTTGGCAACTCTACAGTATACTTCCAGTCACTTGCAGCGAGATTTCTAGGAAGGCGCTCCTGTGTGGACACACACTGGTCATCTATTGAGCAATGGCCATGTCCTCCTATTATAGTCTGGATTTTAGACCATACCAGGATGAGAACCCTACTTGGGGGCTCTGAGTACCCAATGGTAGATTACCTTTCTCTTAATTTTTTTACACTTATTTATGTATTATTTTTATTTATTAGTATATGCATGCATGTGTGCAAGCCAGCCATGGTGTATATGGGTATGCCACAGGAACACTTCCCTCAAGTTTGTTCTTTTACCACCATTGAGGTTTCGTTTTTAGAGTTAGCAGCAAGCATCCTCCCAGCCTGAGCCACCTCAGTGGACCTACATTCCCTGTTTATCTGATATCCCCGTGTTCCTTGCTCTCTTTATAAGCCAAGCTCTCATTCCTGAAATCCCACTATTGTAAGTAGTAACTATCTACACAAGCTTTCTTTGTTTAAATTACAATGGCATCTTTGGCTCCCCTAGATGCATTCCTTTATTGCAGTCCTTCTCATGGAGATATAATTTCCATGTTTTGTGTTTACCCTAGTATCTGCTTTTACTTGAGTTTTCGGGTTTTGTCCCAAGATGCTATAGTTCTTAGTTCTAAGAAGTATAAAATACAGGCAAATTGCATTATATGTCCAAGCCAGCCTTAATCTTGGCTAGAAGTGGACGTCGGACAATCTTAAATGATTACTTGTGATGTAAATCAATTTCAATTGATCACTTACTTATAAGGAATACCTAATACTGAGGTTTAAAAACTGTGATCCAAAACATACCTCTATGTCATCTTTAAAGATCGCTGGGGCAGGCTTGTATTCTGGATCTTCCACATCCCTGTTAGAATAACAAATGTTCTAATTATTGTAATTTCTTGGCTTGTCCTAAGTCAAATTGATCCCTAGCATCACAGAAAAAGCCACGTGATTTGGTCCATACTTATGATCCCAATAGTAGGAGGGTACAGATGGGGGTCTCTGAGGTTTGCTTACTTACCAGCTTTGCCCAGTGAGGCCCTGATAAGAGACCTCTCTCAAAAAAACAAGGTAGGCAAGTCCTGAAAATAATACCTGAAGTTGACCTATGCAACCCATGCACGTGGGCATGCTGATACAAACTCAACACACACACACAGACACAGACAGACAGACAGACAGACACACATACCTTGAGTTGGAAAATAGGTTTAGTGGAGTAGAGCACTTGCTGCTCCTGCAGAAAACCCAGGTTTGATTCGTGACACCCACAGAACTGGTTCTTAACTCTCTATAACTCCAGACCCAGGAGATCTAAAGCCCTTTTCTGACTTTTGGGGCACCAGGGATGCAGATGTTATTCACACATACCATGCAAGCAAATCACATAAAATAAACAAGCAGACAGTAAACAAATCTAACAAGCAAAGGTGAACCTCACCGCCTGGTTTTATGCGTACATACCCGTCCATGTAGTCGTTGGCCCTCTGCTCAGCAGCGACAGCCTTGTCATCAGGCTTGCCCACTCTTTCCAAGAAGCACAGTGCTGGGTCTGCTCGGATCGTGTTATATTTCTCATAACCTGGAAGCGCCACCAATTACAAAGATACAGAAAGGAGTTGTGAAAACATAAGGATTCCTTATATGTAGAATACTAGGGATTAAAGAAACATTATATTTAAGTAATATATGTTAAATATGCCATCTTGAAATAGTCACAAAATATTACATGGTCAAACAATACCATAAACGTTTTAATGTATGCTACAAAGAAAAATAAGAGGAAGGGCCCAGTGGTTAAGAGTGTTTTTGCTCTTCTAGAAGACCCAAGGTCAGTTCCCAGGATCCATGTTAGGCTGCTAACAACAGCCTTTAATTTCAGCTCCAGGTGATCCAACATTCTCTTTTTGATGACTTGGGCATTGGACGCGTGTGTACACACATCATTAAAAATCAAATCTTAAAAAAAAATACCACAGTAACAACAATGAAAACAGAGCTGGAGACATGGTTTAACAATTGAAAGCACTGTTATTCTTGCTGAAGACCTTGGTGGTTCTCAGAACCCACAGAGTGGCTCACAGCCATCCTTAACTCAGATTCCAGGTCCTCTGGTGCCATCCTCTAGAATCTGAATGTAGCCGGTGTGCATGTAGAGCACAAATACACACGGAGAAAAAGCATTCAAATATATAAAATAATAATAAATATATCTGAACAACAAAAAAGAAAACCAGAATAAACTGATCACACACATAATTGATACAACTCTTCTAAGAGAGGAAACTGTTTAACACTGATAGCCACACATGCCACCTCCTCATGAGAATTTGATTTTAGTTTGACGATCTATGGTTTTAATGATTATATGTGTGTGTGTGTGTGTGTCTGGAGTAAAACTGTAAGTGAAAACCAATAAACTAAAAAACTCTGGGACTTCCATTATCCACAGAAAGAACTCTTCCCCTCACTCCTTACTTACCGTGCTTAAAAACCCCAATAAGAAGAGACTTATCAGCATCAAAGTCCCACCACGCAGCAGGAACCTCGGAATGGTCTGGCTCTGGCACCCAAACATCAATGTCACTTAAAAAAAAGCACAAAATTATGAATTTTATAAATGTGTATAAAGGAGACAAGAGGTATGAATGGTGTAACAGCAACAAAGATCCCATAGGATGAAGTACCATTATGTTCAGCAAAGCCAATACATCTTAACAAGGGTTCTCCTAAGGAAGTCTTCTCACCGCCCCCTCCCGCCCCCAGCACACATACAGAGCAACTCACTGGATCATTAAGGCAGTAAATAGCTTTGTAAGAAATATCTTCAGATGAAAAAACCAGATTCTGAAAGGTCAAAGGAAGGGCTTTGTGCAAAAGAATGTTGTGGGCTCATCTGGGATCTGATCAGTTTTGTTAAGATCACACTTAAAAACATAGGGTTTTAATTCATAATTTAATTACACCATACAAAGTACTACTTTAGTATTAATATATAAATATATATTTATTAATATATGTTCATACTATTCTGTATAAAATGACAGTGTCAGATTATTACAAATGCTAATAAAAACCCATAATGCTTTGTCAGTTTGTCTGTTTTTATAAGAACGAGCTAGGGATAACTCAAGTCTACTCCCTCCCACCCTGTGATACCATTCTCCTTGAAATGTTCTCCAAATGACGCAGGTGACATTACTTGTAAGCCTGTTCATTTCTTTGTCGGTGATTTAGAACATGTACAAGATAAAAGATACATTCCTAATATTTTATAGCTAGCAAGTATGTTCTTTAATAATTTGGCTGTCATCTAAAAACAAGTAGACAAATGTGGTCCTGGAGCTAACGAAGAACCCTTCATGTGACCAGCAATGGTTGTGAGAGAGACAGAACGGACAAAAAGAGTTTCCCAAGTAGATGAAGGATGATGAGCTGCTCAGCTCTGTGGTTCACAGTTGTCTTCAGAAGGGTTTAGCCCATAGAGAGAACATGGGGGACATGACCTCTACAGTCGGTCAGCACTTTATGCAGATACTTCGTTATATCTTTGCTATGAAACAAACCAAAACTCAAAATGTTTTGGCTGAGTAGAGAAATAGAGAGAGATAGTGAGATTCTGATATTTTTCAAAAGTTGAAAAAAGATAAAGAAACTTAGCTAAAGAAAATATTTATCTATATTTTTAAAGATTTATTTATTTTATGTAATATGAATATACTGTAGCTGTCTTCAGACATACCAGAAGAGGGCATCAGATTCCATTACAGATAGCTGTGATTGCTGGGAATTGAACTTAGGACCTTTAGAAGAGCAGTCTGTGCTCTTCACCACAGAGCCATCTCTCCAGCCCCAAATACTTATTTTTGATGGAGTTTCTAATTCAAAAGGCAGGGAAATGGGATCAAACAGTGTCCCTTGTCCACCACCAGGTGGCACTTTGAGCTTGGCTCATTGTGATGAAAAGCTTGAACAAGGTCCTGCTTGTGAAAGCATCTATCAGCATACATACAGTTCATGGTTCAAAACTGAGTGCCACAGGAACATGAGGTGTTTGTAAACTGTTAGCAAAAGGGATACAAGACAGATTCGCATCTGTTGTTGGTTTTTGCTGGTTCTTTATTGTGTTTTGTTTTGTTTTTTGAAGGCTGTGTTATACTAAGGAGGCTGATTAGAATTCACTATGCAGATCAGGCAGACGTGAAACTTTTGTTCATTCTGCTTCAGCCTTCCAAGTGATTGATTTCTGCCTTTGAAAATGATGTGATATTTCCTGCCTAAGGCCTTTTAAAACTTCCTAAAATGAAATTTTCCATTCAAAATACATTTAGTACCAATAAATGCAACGAATTTAAACTGATGCCCTCAACTTTGTAAAGAGGCACCTGCAGGAATTTATGATCAATGGCATGATGCAGTATTAGAGTATGTGGCTCAACAAAGACTTGGAGTGACAAAAAGGTAGACTTAGTCCATAGAACTGAGGAAAAGGAGTGTCTGAGCAGAAAAAGGAGAGAAAGAAAATCTTCTAATCAAGAGTAATCAATCATGGCAAGTGTGAAAAATGTAATTTTTAAGTAAGAGGCACAGATTTGAGATAGAGATCTGAAAAAAAAATTAGAATTGAAATAAAAAAGTTAAGGCACCAAGATGACAACCACAAACAATGAAAGCTAAGTGGTAAGTGATATGTGATAGTTAGTCTCAAATATCGGGTTGGTGAACTCTAGAAATGAGCCAGAGAGGAGCCTGTGTGGTTATTTTGATGAGGGTAACAGAGGAGAAAAGCTACTCACTCTGATGGGCACCATTCCCTATGCCTGGACCTTAAGCTGTAGAAGAGACTGAGCTGAGCATAGGAGCTAGCTACTCTCTGCTTCCTGGCTGAGAAAGGGACATGGCCAGCAGCTTCACGTTCCTAACATAAAAGAAGTTAGCCTATGACGTCAAAGGGAGTATCAATATGGTGGATGAGACACCATTATTGTGATGCATTTCATGTACAAATTTGTGTTTAAGGTAGAGGAGATGTAAACTTCATAAAGTCCAAAGAGAAGTAGATTTACTTTTTTTTAAAAAAAAGGGATAATCAACAGAACCTTGACTAGGAAACTAAAAGTAGGTCAGTAGGTCAGTCCTAGCCAAAGGAAACGAGGCAATTAGTCAGCAAGTATTTACTGAGTACTTAATAATTTAAAATTCTCAATTCTACTGGGGAGGAGAATGCTCAGGATTGAACCTAGGTCCTCATGTGATAGGCAAGGGCTCTACAGAAATCGATAGTTCAAGCCACAGATGATAATGTATGAGAATACAATGATCAATAAATTACAGCACTTAAATTACAATGAAAGAAAAAGTTTTGAATAGCAAAGGAATTAAGAGACATTAAAATAAATGACTGGGTGTGCTTTACATGGTGTGGCAGGAAGGCCTACTTGAGAGGATAACAGTTCTGCTGAACTTTGAACTACATACATGGATAGCTCTCTTTTTGTAATTTCTGTTATATGTGTGTGGGTGCTTTGCCTGCATGTTTGTCCATGTACCACTTGCATTCTCTTGGTGGCCAGAAGAAGGTGTCAGATCTCCTGGAGCTGGAGTTGGAGCGTTGGCAGCTGCTCTGTAAGGGTAAGAGTCTAAGCTGGGGTTTTCTGGAAGAACAATGTACGTGACTAACTGCCAAGCAAATTCTGGAGCCACTGGCATGGACAGTTCTTTGGGAGATCTGGACAAAGCATATTTAGGCCAGAACAACACAGTGTAAGTTTGACCTGTTGGATGAACGGAAGCAATAGAGTGGCTGGAACCAGAGTAAAGGACAGAATAAAGGGAGTTTGAGAAGTGTGTGGGGACATCTTAGGTTCTAGAACCTGGATTCTGCTTTAGGCGGACATTTTGAAGGGATGTAACATTGCTTTGGAAAAAAAAATCACTCTAGCTGCTGTAGAGATATTGTGGAGACAAGAATACTCAATGAGTAGGTCTCAACAGAAATTTAAAAAGAGAATTGAGGCTAGACTAGAGATTTAGAGAAGAGGAGGAGAGTGCCCACGTCGGCCTAGTTTTCATGGAGCTGAGGAGTTCTCTTTCATGATGGAGGAAGAAGACTCAAGAACCACAGCATCAAGCGGGATTCAGTGTGATGGGAATTCCTACACATGGCAATGGAAGGAAAGAATCATGGATATCTATGAAAGACATTTTAAGAAGCAAAGAAAGAAAGAACAAAAGAAATAGAGAAAGAAAGGAAGGAAGGAAGAAAGAAGGAAAGAAGGAAAGAAAGAGGAAGTAAGAAAGGAGAAAGATTGACATCTGTGGTCACTGTCTATGCTAAGAAATATTTTTGTGCAATCATGGAAAGAAAAGATCAGTTAGAATGGGATGATAAAAAAATATAAACAAAGAAGTAAAAGAGAAAAATCCAGGAGTCTGTTGAGAAGGGAGAAGGGAAGCATTACAACAGAGATATGTACTATGGAAGTTCTCCTTTCTATCATAAGTGACTAATATGAACATGTGTGTACATGAGATGGAGGGAGGACGGGGAATGAGGAAGGGAAGGGCCTAGGAAAGAAAGATTCCTACAGAAGTAAAGCTCTTAAACGAACAGTAGAGAGGGCTGCAAGGCTGTAAATTGGTGAAGGAGAGGCATGTCTAGTGTCGCTAAGGGGGTAAGGTAGGTAGGCATGGATGCAGGCCGCTCTTGACTGGTTGTTTTCTTCTATGGAGTATGTCACAGGGTAATTTTTAGTCATTGTTGGTAAGTTGGAAGGGTGCTTTGAGGAAATAGGTAAGGAAGAAAAGAAGTTTCCAAGCCAGTGTGGCTAAACAGTCTGTTCATTTCATTAGTTTTCAATATTCATGGCTTTGAAATAAATCCATTTCCCATTATGTTTTTTTTTCTAGCCATGTTCAGGTGCTTAGAGCAAGGCAGGAAGTAGGTAGATAGCTTAGTTTCACCTAACCTGAAGTTACACTGGGTATATGAAACAGTGAGACAGGCAGGCAATGGGCTGGAGGAATTTAGTATCTTAGGGAATAAAACTAAATAATAAGGAAAAAAAGGAGGGACACAAGAAGGTAATGTCTAGTGACAGAGTGATGTGCATATGCCATGATGAGGTCAGAGAGTTCTAAGGACAAGTTCTCAAGCTTTAAGGGAGTTGGGAAGGCCGAGCAGTGATCAAAAGTCACACGGGACAGGGATAACAGGGTGGATCAAGCCTACGATTACTGGATTACTTCTACTTGATGGCTTGCTTACATTTAGTTCCTGAAAATACAGGGCTAAGTAAGTGGTTAAAGTGCGTACAAGTTTAAAACAGACACTGCAGAAATGAGAGAGACTAAAACACACTGCATGGAGTTAAGAAGCAAGACGAACCTAGAAATGGTTCCCCTGGCACTTCCCTTGCATCTTATCCATGCATACAAAGTACGTCCTCAGTTCTGTTCACTGATGCCATAAACTACTTAAGGATGAATATTCATTTGGTCTTTATCTTCAGTGTTTCACAGTGCCTGAGAGTATTCAAAATAGGTCCTGGGCTAGAGGTGTAGACAGGTGGTAAAGCACACCTGGCATGTACAAGCAAGCACCCTGGGTCTAAACCCAACAACACAAAGAAAACAAAATAACCCAGGCTTTTCTGAAGAAATGAGTTAACTGTCTATCTCATGGGTTTCTATCTGAATTCCATTCGGGCTACATAGAGTTCTTTAAATCACTACTCCCACATTTGTTGCTGTATTTTATAACAGAATCAAGGATGAGCGTAACAGAGGAGAGACCAGGGTCAGATCCCTATGGCCAGGGGACTTTCCTCCACTGACTATGTGACTTTTCTGTTACCGTATAATTCTGCCTTCACTGTGTTACTAAAACATTTAAGTTACCTTGCATCAACTCCATCAAAGACTTTTTGACTCTCATTTCCAATGACTTCTTGCTTTAGATAGTACAGCATCCTTACACGAAGCAGGACTCTATAAATAGATAGGTAAACAAACAAACAAACAAACAAACAATAAATAAATAAATCAACCAACCAACCAACCACAGGAGACAAAGATGTTAGCTACTAAAGGAAAAAAAAAGTCAATGGAGGGGATTATCTATAGACTTTTGTTAATTTTCTGGTCTGTTTTGTCTGTCTGTTTGCTTCAGAGGATTTGCTATTCAGCTTTGTCTGGCCTGGAACTTGCTGAGTAGAAAATGCTTGCTGTGAACTCGTGGGTGAAGTTTCCCACCACTGCCTTCCACACACCACACAGTGAACATGTGTGTGCACTACATGCTTATACAGAGTCTTTAAATAATAATGATTATGTATGATCAAATGACCCTCATCACTGATGCTACACAAAAGATACTAAAAAATCTTTACAATGGTCACTGTTAAATGCCCAGGAAGAGACAAGTTTATCTGGAGATTAATTTTATTTGCTGATAAAACTATATAAGACATTTCATGACTACTTGTAGATAGCACATGATGTTAAAAGCATAGACTCGGTTAGAACCAGCACACTCACGGTGCCTACGACCTACTTGTTGCAGTGGTGCTTCACGTGTTTCTTGTAGCCCTCGTCCTGCAGGAGCTGCTCTGGGTTATATTTCCGCAGCCACTCTGCTTTCTGGATATCAAAGGAGCTTGGCTGAGTCTTCACTTTCTTCCCCTTTCGGCCCCTGGGCACGGGAGCGGAGAGGCCTGGAAAGAGGAAAAGTACAATTGAAATCAGAAATACCTTGTATAAAAAGCTATGATGTGAAAGATGTTTCAAATGCAGAAGGTTGCTGGAGACTTTCGGGAGTCTCTGCAGGTTACACAGAGGTCTTTAGCACATTAACGGTGTAACAATTACAACTCAAACACAATTCAAGATGGCCTCATAAAAATTAAGTCAATTTCACAAATAGAGACAGCACTCACTCTGGTGGCCTCTGACGCTGTAACCTACCCCCTCCTTTACTGTTGGCTCACTAGATGTGAGAAATCTATTTGTTCTCTTGCTCTCCAGAATTTGCTTTATTAATAATAGGGGATGGTTTAGCCCCAAGACAGCTAAGGTCACCTTTATGTCCTTGAGAGTTTCATATGAATTTCTTCAAAGAAAAGTGGATTACTGTTCAGGTAGATCACATGTGCCACACTAATCCAGTTTTCGAGAAAACAAAATCAACCACAATTGAAGTCCACACACTCCTCTCCAGTCTGTCCCAGAAACCAGAAATATATGGATTCCTGCTTATTCCTTGTGTATTATACTACACATGCTTATAAAACACATATGTTTCTATGTCTGAGGTGTTTCTAGTCCTTATTTCCTATACTCTACTCATTGGTCATAGACTCTGGAGGGTATCTGTGCTAGCTCATGGGGCTTTAGTCCAGTGGCTTTAAGTACAGCTCAGGGAAACAGTGTGACCAGAAGAGCTCATATTTATTCATTCATTCATTTATTTATTTTTAAGGTTTATTTATTTATGTGAGTACACTGTAGCTGTCATTAGACACATCAGAAGAGGGCATCACATCCCATTACAGGTGGTTGTGAGCCATCATGTGGTTGCTGGGGGGATTTGAACTCAGGACCTCTGGAAGAGCAGTCAGTACTCTTAACCACTGAGCCACCTCTCCAGCCCCATGGGTATTAATCTGTGAGATGTCAGACTTGTTTTACTCTTAATTCTTGAAAATAACTAACGAAACAATTTTGACTACTTCACCTGATTTGTTTTTACCTCACTGGTTAATAGAATGAGTAAATTAGAAGAATGCTTTTTCTTTTTCATCTTTAAAAATTACTTTTAGCATTCAAAATAATGCACTTCATTATGAAGAAATGGACAGAGCTTGTGAGTATAGGATCAAAAGATGTTCATTTGTGGGAATTTTTGCAGCCAGTATATTTAGTTTTGCATCTGATCTTTAGTTTTTTTCCCCTAGGATTGCCCTGGCTGGTGCACACACTTATTTACGATCTTTATACCTCACACCTATTGATCTTTTCCTATCTCCAGAGAGAAGCATCCGTCAATCTAAACTATGGCTGTAAGAGGCCGAGGGTATTGGGGACCTGAGCCCCTCTAAGCAGCTGTGATCACAGTCTGAATCTTTTCATGTCCATTTTTAGAGGTCCCTGGTATCACAAATTCTTGTGTGAAACATATCAGAGTTTTTGCCTTTTAGAACCAGTAAGCTAAGGCTTAACTCTTTCAAGGTTAATAAAGTTGTCAGCACCTCTTTGCTTCCACGCTCCAAAATGTCATTGCTATTTCCCCTCTCAGTTTCCCTACTTAGGATGGTTCATGCCTGTATTTTGAGTGTGGACTATAAGCATATACAAAAGGAGATGGAAAGCTATGATGGACTGCCATGTTCTATTATTATTAACCATTAATGCAGGGCCAATTGGTTTCATCTATATTCTTTTCTTCAACTCCTCACATTTTGTTTTGATGTAAGTCAAAGATAGCTATCATTTAATTCATGAATCTATTATTCATGAACCTTTATCTAAAAGGTAAGGAGTCACTAAACATGTCTGGAAATGGAATAATAGCATTCTTAATACTGCACATGCTAATGTAAATCATCTGGTAAAGAGTTCATTTCCCTAGGTTGTTTATCTCAGTCATGACATAAATTAAGGCCTCAAAATGCCACAGACTGCTAAGACACATCTCTTTTAGTTACAGTGGGTATTTTTGCAACTCTACTAATATTTGGGGATGCATAGTTCTTCATGGGCAGGAACTGTATACATAAAATCTACCCATTAGATAGATACCAGAAACATGCTCAAAGTTGAGATGCACAGGATCATCAATCTCCAGTTGAGACTCACTGGAGGGCATCAGATCCCATTAGAGGTAGTTGCCTCTGCAAGCCTCTGCAAGCCTTCCCAGTCCTACAATTAATTTGTTAAAAGAGTGAAGTCTTCTGGCCCATAGAGCTGATCACGCTTAATACCTTCCATTTCCTTCTTTATTTTAAATGTGTATTCTAGGAGAAAAGTGGAACCAGATTAGCATGATGTTTTTTTTTCACCTTTACCTAAATGCTAGTTCCTCAAATAAACTGATTTGTCTCCTCCACTGACCTCCTCATCCAAACAAATGCTTGCTGCTGTGCTCTCTTGGAAGTGTATAATGATTCCAGTGTCATTTCACAATGTTTATTACAACCTGTAGTGGTTTAGTTAATTTAGCTATCTCCTAGGTCTGTCTTCCCAGCTAGAATGTAAAGCTGTGGAGCCCAAGGATCTTCTGTATTTTTTTCTCACACCGCACATACATTGGACAAGAACATATATTAGACAGGTAATACGTATTTTGTGATTCAGAAGAACAAAACTCGAACATAATTTTAAAAGCAAAGTAACTTTTCATTTTTATAGAAAGTACAATTGGTTTATGGTAGAAAATGTATTATATATAGAAATGAGCATTCTGTCATCGAGGAAATAAACTAGCATATACCAATAACAGCATTTCAATCAATCACTTTGGACAGCGAACTAACTATTGCTGTTTTACATACTCCAATGAAAAAACCAATCCTGAGAATTATTATAAAGCAGTGTGATTCAGTACGTCTGAGGCCTTAAAATTCTGTGCTTACAAGATCCCTGGAGATGGCATGATTGACCCAAAGACCATATCTAAGGCACTAAAGATGCAGACACCATCAACAGAGAAAGATTTATGCACAGGCAATAGGAGAAGTTTACAGAGCTTTTTACTGAATCTTGTTTTCAACTGTGTCAAACTGGAACAAGAATGCCCATCATTAATGGAGCTATAAGTCAAACTCTTAAACTCGCATACCATGGAATACCAAGAAAAAGCTGAGAAATGTGACACAGCCATACAAGAAAAAGCTAAGAAATGTGACACAGCCATATGGACTCACGGTGACACACTGTGAGGTCAACAGTTTGCAAAGTGATACAAATTTAACAGTAATATATGCATACCCACCCACCCAAATCCACAACACTGACATTTGCTGAAGTTTGACTTTTGAGTGTAAATATAACGTTTGAAATACTATCTGTGTTACTTTGAAATTTTACATGAGAGTACAGTATTATTTATACAAGATCTTTTTTAAAAGGAAACAGCTACACTTACCTAAGTGGTTCTGCAGCTCACGAGTCTGGCCATCTTCAGTGGGAGTGATGAGATCCCATATGAAACCTTTAATTTTCTCATCGCCCCGATAGTGAACGAGGCAGTAGGCTAAGAGGGCCCGGCAAATGACTTCCACATCGTGCTCATTCAGCTGCCGCTTAAACCGCCCGTGAGACAGGATCTCTCTCCATCGGCCCCACCTGGAGAAAAGGGACAGTTAGGATGATACTCGTTTAAGTCTCAGTAAAATCATAACTCATGCATAAAGGCCACAAAACAGAAGAATTCTGCCATTCTACAGTTTTACATATGGTTTCTCTTGTGTGTAGAGCAAAGCAGAATGGAATAGTGATTTAGAGTATGTCTTACTCAGTGACACTGTCTGCTTTGTATTTCTAAATGTGCACATGTAAGAATGAGGAGCTTGATGTGAGCAGTTTACTCAGATCATTGTAATTACAGAAAGATAATACATGCTAAACACAGGAATTTGGGATACTTTAAAATAGATTTTGTTGATTCTGGTAAAATTGGAAATATATAAGTTTATAAATAGTATTATATAAGTAAATTTAAATATAGTATACGAAAGTATTTAAGCTTATATATAATTCCTTATGGCAAACACTAAACATAATGTTTTTACCCATAAACCAGTAGGTTTTTCTCCACTCTAAAGCATTCGGTCCTTCCGTAGCCACCGGACCGGTCACAGGGTCTCCGGAGTTTGGGTTTTTCTTCTCCTTCACTTTCAGCTTCAGATAATTCAGCCAATTCATCTTTTGTGGCACTAAAGGGTCTGGTTTGCTTCCGAATTCTTGGGGTGTCAATAACTAAACTGTTCTGTAAAATTTAATGTTACAATTAAGGAAGGTACTTCAACCATTTTATTTACAATAAACCTTTTAATCTTCAACTTTTAAATTACAGAAACAATAAATAGTAGTAGAAAGAAAACTGAGTAACTATCAGACCGCTACCCTAGCAAGTCAACTTAAAGCACACTCTCTTTCTCTTTTTAAAAACAATTTATTTACTTATTTTATCTATGTGTGTACACTGTCTCTCTCTCTCTCTTTAGACATACCAGAAGAGGGCGTCAGATCTCATTACGGGTGGTTGTGAGCCACCATGTGGTTGCTGGGAATTGAACTCAGGACTCTGGAAGAGCAGTCAGTGCTCTTAACTACTGAGCCATCTCTTCAGTCCAAAAAAAACATTCTGTTTTAAAAGTGTTATGATACATGTATAATTCATGCCATTAAATTCATAGACTAAAAACAAATTGGTATTTTCTGTCATTAATATAAACATTGCTGTGTTTTTACAATAACCATAATATATGTTAGGCTCAATTTCAACTTTACAATTTGTTTACCTAAAACTGATTAATAACTTAATTTGGGTTACTTTCAACTTCAAAATACATAAAGCTAAAGGGATCTTTTTGACATAAGTTTATCTTAAAGACAAAAGAAAAATGAAATGCTCAGGAATTGAATTTCTGGTCAAATGTTTTAAATCTTTTGCAGGTCTATTTAGTTAGCTCTGTACAAAGTGATTATGCTAATACGTAAAGACAAGGCAGTGTCTGGATGCCACTAGCCAGTTCAGTTTTGCTCATTCGCTGTATCTTAAGAGCCTGCTCCTCTGCAGTGGGTATATTGATACAAAGATCATTAGGATAGAGTTTCCGCTTAAGAGGAATCCAAAGTTTGACAGTCAGATAAATGTGCTGAAAATAAATTCTACTCGCTATGTTTTACAAGGCAGGAAGAGTACAAAAGCTGGCTGGGAGTTAAGGTACATAAAACTTTTAAAGAAGTGTAATTTGCAAGGTAGAAGATATCATTACGAGTAAACAAGGAGCCCTAAATGACATCAGATGCTGAGGAAAGCCCCAGAGCAGAAAATAATACACAGTAGCAGGGGAAGCCAGGATTGGAGAATACAGGTCCTGGTGTATTCTATTTTATACACAGTTTTCTGTATTTATAGACAAGTAATCTTAAGTGTATCTGGTATAAAGCTAAGAATTTTGTTTGTCTAATTAATGTATTTTAGAAGGCACATATTGAGAACACAGAAACGTGTGTGTGTGTGTGTGTGTATTGTATATGAGTGCTATGTCTGTAATATACACCTGCATGCCAAGAGAAGGAGTCTAATCCCATTGTAGATGGTTGTGAACCAGCATGTGGTTGCTGGAAATTGAACTCAGAACCTTTGGGAGAGCAGCCAGTGTTCTCAAACACTGAGCCATCTCTCCAGTCCCATTTTTTCCTAAACAACCCATTAATTTTAAAATTCCTTGAAGGATTTAACTGTTATAATTATGATCATTGTGCATTAGGGGTGACTTTACATTTCTCTCGTGTCTTCTACATGTATTAGTTGGATTTTGATAAGAAAGAATTGTCAATTTTCTTTTTCCCATGTTTCTTTTTCATTCTTTTTAAATGATTTGTGTTAGAATAATTTTAAGACGTACTTTTCTCATCATCTTTTAACATCTGGCTGACTTTTCTAACTGACAGAAATACAAGCTCATATATATATCTGCTACACATAGTGACCAGCCTGATGGTACCCTCATAAATACTTACTCTGCCACTGATGGTGTCTATATCTAGTTCTGCTTTCTTAGCCCATTTTTGCCAGAAGTTGGGATCATCTAAGGAAATGTCTGTCCGATTTCCAGAGGCTACAAAACTTGCCTGAAATATATAAGGAAGCTTTAAAAATACTTAGACAGTAAAAAGGTAAAACATTTGAAAATAAACCATTATCTCTTTCCATTTACTGTTTACACAGTTTGAATTTGGCATATGTACAAGTACTTAAGCCATGCTCCAGTACAGCCTGAAATATAACAGGATTTGTCAAGGCAAAAGGTTTTCAATGCCAACACAGGCTAGAGCTTAGGAGCAAAAATAAGCAAGTTACTACTGTATATTGAAACCTTTCAATAAACAAGGATATTATCTTCTTTTTAGCAGGAAACTGCATGAGACAGAGGCATAATTTCTACAATACTACAGGAGCATTAAGAAATTACAGTAGAATTAGCCTGGCGTGATGTCTCCTGCCTTTAATCCCAGCACCTGGAAGGCAGAGGCAGGCAGATTTCTCCATTTTAGGTCAGCCTAATCTACTTAGTGAGTTCCAGGACAGCCAGGGTTGGGTAGAAGGACCCTGTCTCAAAGAAACAAACAGAAAGGAACAGCAAGAAAGAAAAAGAAAAGAAATTATGGTGGAATTTAATTTATGGGCTAGCAATACAGTACTTGTGCTCCCCGTTAGCAAATAAATAATTAAAAATTTAAATTACATATTTGTTTCTTGTTACATGTATGTAGTGTGTATGTGCATGTGTATGCATGAGTGCGTTGTGTGCATGTGTGAGCCCCTTTTACTCACTGGTCACTGACCAGCCACAAGTGTGTGCCACTTTACCCTGCTTTGTTGTTGCTTTTTTTAACCTAGTAGATGGAGACCCAAACTCAGGTCCTCACACTTGTATAGCAGACACTTTAACAACCAAGCAATTGTGTCAGACTGTCTTATATGCTGAGGTTAATATAATGATTAACTTTTTTACATAATTACAAATACACAAAATGTTTAACTTTTTGTGTATGTTTATGTATGTGTATGACTATGTATCTAAGGGTATGTATATATGTGACAGTCAATGAGTAGGCTGCTTGCCTAAGCTTGCTGAAACCAGCCTGGGTACAAGACAGCCTCTCTCAAAACAAAATCCCGCATGTGGTTATTACAGTTAAGTTACTATGTTCTTTTTTTTTTTTATTTTTTTATTTTTTGGTTTTTTGAAATTTAGTATGTTCTAAGATGAAAACAAAAGATATAAACTAAGATGTGAACACCACTGCCACATTTGGTTTTCTAGATAGAGAGACTCATTCATTAAGCTTTGTTACTCTAAAGCCCTGGTTCTCAACCTTCCTAATGCTGTGACCCTTTAATACAGTTCCTCATGCCGTGGTGACTCCAACCATAAAATCATTTCATTGCTGCTTCATAGCTCTAACTTGCTGTTATGAATTATAGTGTAAATATCTGATATGCAGGATATAGATGACCTCTGTGGGGGTTGTGACCCACAGGTTGAGAACTGTTGTGCTAGGGACCCTGTGACAGACCCTGACTGTGTGTTGTTACCTTAGCAAATGTTGACCCACGTCCTTCTGATTCAATTGTAATAGTTTTTGTACGGCGGAGTAAAATCTGGTCGATATCTTCTTCACAGAACTTAGAGCCTTCATCTTCCTCCTCCATAATGGCCCCATATGCACCTCTTCGGAGCAGGTCTTCTATTTCTTTTTTGGAAAGCTGCTGAATCTAAATAGAAAAGTAATTTTAGAAGTGATAGTATTTTAAAGGTCACAAAATGAAGTATGGAATTACCCCAATACAATACTAAAAATATGCAATGTCTTATTTTGGGCTTGGGCCACATGTGAGAAAAAATTCACTAAAATAGTATTTTGAAGGCATTGAATTTTTTTTGTTGTTTGGGATATGATTACCACTTAACTAAAATGGTTTCAAGTAAACCAATGCCTCACAGCCAAGTAATCTCCATTATAGTTCTATGATTCTATATTAAGCAAAATACTTAAGGCAAAAACCACACAACAATGACAAACAAATTCATAACCCATAATTAATAAAAGGACAAAGCCAGTGTTAGGAACTGGTAATTTTTAATAACCAAAGAGCTTTATAAATTCTACTGTTATGTCATGATACAGATGTCCTCGGACGATGATAAAACATTTCTGTTTTGGAAAGATTCTTAAGGTCTGGCAGTTCTGAAGCTACATATATAGAACAAACACCACTCAAAAGTACTAAGTGTCTCACCATTCTGAAAATTCTGTGCTTGTGCACAGAATAATGTTAGACGTTCCTTGTACACAAAACATGAGTGAGACAGTTCTGAGAGAAAATTAAGTAAAAGTAACACAGAGCCCCACATTAAAACCAAAAAGTATACGTACACCACTGACATTACTGTCTCTTCCGCTCATGCTCTGTAACACGGCTTTATCTAGGCCCAGTTTCAAGCTGGCTCGGTCAAACATCTCTCTCTCATAGGAGTTACGAGTTACTAATCTGTAGACTTTAACTGCTTTGTTCTGACCAATTCTGTGGCAACGAGCTTGGGCCTATAGAGAATAAAAAGTTATAGATTATCTTCCAAAAAAATATACTGAGAGTAAACTATATACAGAGAGCAAGAAAGTATAGGAGAATCTTTTGATACGATGAGGAGGAATAATCCAACAATTGGCATTAAAATCGATTTTAAGACTGTCCTTATAGATTCCTTAAGGGTCATGATGTTTTAGATTAAGCTAATCAATGCATTTATTTTTCTGTGTATGTGTGCATGTGGGCAAGGGTATGCCACGGATCACATATAGAGGTCAGAGGGCAACTTCGAGAGATAGTTCTTTCCTACTATGTGGGTCCTGAGTTAAACTCAGGCTACAAAGCTTGGCAGTAAATGTCTTTATCCACTGAACCATCTTGCCAGCGTGGATTTCTGTATTTTAATGGGGATATGGTTTGGTGACCCTAAGAAACCCCAAATCTTAGCTGAGTATAGTAATTCCTCTCTGTTATCTCTGCATTTAGGAGGCTGAAGCAGGAGGACTTTCAGTCTGAGGTCTGTCTAGGCTACATATCGAGTTTTGGATCAGCTTGGCCACAACACTAGGACGCTCACCCCTACCCCACCTCTGACACTCCCAAAACAAACAAACAAACAAACAACAAAACAAGTCAAGAATAAACAAGAAAGCATGAGGGATATGATGGCATACACCTTAGATTCCAACACTTGGGAAGTGGAAGCAGGAAGACCTTTGTGAGCTAGCCTAATTTACATAGTGAGTTCCAGACCAAACATGGATATAGAATGACTCAAAGTAGAATAAAATATCTAAAAATAATGATAATAAATAAAAGCATAACAACAAAATTTAAAAAACTTGAGAATTTCTGAGCATAAATATGAAATGCTAAGTGGAAATGTCTATACTTGCCCTGTATCAAAACTCACACTTATAAGCTATGTAAAACTACCCTTGGGTTGTGTTATAGGGTATACTTGAAATAAAGATAAATTTCAATATTTATACTTAGACCCCAAAATTTTGAAAATCTTACAAAATATAAAGTATTTAAAATGTAGAAAATTCCTGATTCCCAAAAATGTGGACAAAGAATATCCAACCTGGAATTTAAAAACCCTGAACTGGGGACTGAGGGGACCGCAGCCTCATTATAATTATAATGAAAAACTAATGTCATTACAGTGTGGAAAGTGGAGACAGGAGACTGTGGAGCTTCGTGGTATATACTGAGTTCCTACGAACCTTGACATTTGGAATAAATTTCAAGGAGTCTACAGAATATATAGTCTATCTCCTCAACATTAGCCCCATTCTGCTCATCTCAAGGACACAGCTAGTTGGTTATAAATGCTGGGCATGTGGAGACAGACCTGAGGCCTTAACTACTCAAGAGGCAGAAGCTCAATTTTGATGCCAACACAGTGAGGCCCCCATCTCAAGGGAATAGATGGCTAGGAGTATAGCTCAGTGGCACAGGCCTGCACCTAGCATGTACAGTGCAATGTAGAGATAAAGTGGATAACTGTAGATATTGATGCTGTGCTCATAGCTAAAAACTCTGGACAGAGTACAGTGTTGCAGACGACTGTCTTCTGTGCTTGACACGGCTGGTGCACTCATGAACGCAGAGTAGGTGCCGTTACTGCAGAAGACTTGCATATGACAGAGCCCATTAACGTTTACTCAAGGAAGCAGTAGGAACTTATGCAGCTACAGCCCTCCCCAACGATCTATAGGCAAAGCAAGCTGCTTGAAGCAACTCACTGAGGCCCCACTCTTCCCTGAGGATTAGAAGCAAGTTAAGGATGCTGGGGGAGAAGCAAGCATTTCCTTCTCTGGTATAGCTACTGATAAGTTGCTTATGATCCTGTAGATACTCCTCACCAATTAAATTTATTAGATCACCAAAAACAAAACAGAAACATGTGAAGATAGAGGGGTCTGGTTGGAGGATGAAGGTTACTAGTGAGGGAGGAAGACAACAGAGAATCCTGGGGGATGAATACAACCAAAACACAAAATACACTTTATATTTCCAAGTATGAAACTGCCATACTGAAGCCCATTATGCATGATGTATGCTAATTAAAATGAGGAAGAAATACTATGTAGCCTATAAAGTGAAAAATACTGTGTCCTTCTATATATGAAGAGATTGATTTAAACTATGCATTAATCTTGGATACATTCCTGATATTTTGAGCTAGATTATACAAAAAACAAACCATTTAAAATGTTATTTTGGTGCTGGAGAGATGGCTCTGTGGTTATGAGCACTTGTTGCTCTTGTAGAGGACCTTCCAAAGTCCCATGATGGCTTACAACCATCCCTAGCTCCAGTTGCATAGGATCCCACACTTTCTTCTGAGAGCACAGGGATCCACATGGTACACCTCCATACACAGAGGCAAACATTCGTACACATAAAATAATATAAATAAATCTTTAAAAAGTTAACTTTTATTAAGCTTAGTATATCCTTAATTTATTGTATTTCATAGCTATTTAAAGTATTACTACAAATTATAGAATAATTAAGACTATCAAGAATAAAACAGATTTCATGTATAATTTATTCTCATTTCATATCCCTTCCTAAATATGTGTTTTCAGCAAATCTTAGCCTTTCTGGTCACTTGTTGCTGAGATGGTGTGTTCTGTGTGGCCCTGGCTATTTGGGACTTGTGTAGATCAGGTTAACCTTTAACTCTGAGTTCTGCCTGCCTTTCCTCATGGTGCTGGGATGAAAGACGTGCAGCCTTCATCACTCGCACTATTGGTTATCTCACTTATATATGTATGTTTTTGCCTGTGTGTATATGTGTATGTGTCCCATGCACATGCCTAGTATTCTCAGAAGCCAAAAGAGAGAATCAGTTCCCATGGAACTATTACAGATAATTATAAAATATTATAATGGCTGATAAAAATTAAACACGGGTCTATTGGAAGAACAGCAAGTGACCTTAACCACTAAGCTATCTCCTGACCCCCAAACATTCTTAATATTCTTGTTTCTATGAAGCCCATAGAAAGACATAGCTTTCACACCTTCAGTGTCTACAGTATTTTGTACATAGGTGTATTATGGCTCAATTTTACATGTACTATATGATGTCTATATTACATTAGGACAAACGTAAATTCTGAAATTTTAATTTTATTGTAAATTATGATTAGAGGTAGAGTTTAAGTCTCTTACATCTATATGGTCTTTTTGGGGAGGCAGAGATGAAACTCAAAGCCTAGGACATCACTCTTAGAGGGAATCCTTCTTTCACTGAGCTAGGGGATCATACCAATACTTTACTCCTCCCCCTATATATTATTTTATTATATTATTGTGGGACTTCGTTTCTTTTGTTTTATTTTGAGGCAAAGTCTCACTTTATGGCTTTGACTGGCCTGGAACTGGCTATATAAATCAAGCCGGCCTCAAACTCAGAACTCTCCCTGCTTCAACCTCAGGAGGGCTGGGATTAAAAAACATGCACAGTCATGCATGGCCTGCCCCCATATTTTAAAGAAGACAAATACTGTACTTAATTATTACATATTTTCATAAGTTAGTAAGAAACACTAAAGGTGTATTCTATCAGTATATTATCATTAAATGACAAAATAATTTCATTATACACAGGTGTTTCTTAGAGAAACACATTAATCTGTCTCTATAAAAATATGAGGATCACCAAAAAAAAAAAGTAACATGGATTTTTTTTTTTTTAAAAATTACCTTCCTTGTTAACCAAGAAATTTATTACCTGGAGGTCATTTTGAGGATTCCAATCAGAATCAAAAATGATGCATGTATCGGCTGCAGTCAGGTTGATGCCTAGACCTCCAGCTCGGGTACACAGGAGGAAAACGAAGCGATCCGAGTCAGGTTTGCTAAACCGATCTATGGCTGCTTGTCGAAGATTCCCTCTGACTCTACCATCAATCCGCTCATATAAATATCTATTTAAATGAAAAGCAGTAAGTTTAAAAGTTGAGTATAGTGAAAAATGAAGTTATAAGACTATCAATGGCAAAGTCAGCTTCCCTGTACCTCACTACATCTATCTGGTATAAAATTAAAAAGCAACAGCATCATAAATATTTGCTACATTTGACACATGCTAACATAAAGCTACAAATGTCTGCATTCCTAGATGCACATATTTTATATTGCTAAAATCCCATTTTGAACCTGGGGACTGTAGCTCAAGGATAGAACACTTGCACACTGATTTGTGTGACAGAACAGAAACACTGATTTGGTTTACACTGCTGCAAAACAAACAAAACAGAAAACTTGCATAGTGAAAAACTACTCACAGTACCTAGACTGCTGATGTCACTTAATGATCACTTTGACAGGACTACACAGAAACTGTGAGTGTCCCCATGAAATCCTCTCAATTACTACAACAGTGTAGCGGAAGACTAGCTGGAATGTTGTATAAGTCTCTAGAGTCCTATACAAAGCAACAATTTAAAATGTCTTTTATTCTTTCTCATTTACCACTCAACGTTTTTGTTTGCTTTTACTTTTTGAGACAGGGGTTTCTCTGTGTGGCTCTGATGTTCTGTAACCAGGCTGGCCATGCCAAACTCAGAGATCTGCCTGCCTCTGCTAGCCAAGTTCTGCGGTTAAAGGCATGCTCCACCACCACCCAACCAACATTCAATCTTTTAATTGCAAGACATATGCATATCATTTCAGAGGCTGTCACAGGGACTTAAATGGTATTTATTTCCTATACTTCCTTTCTTTCACATATTTTCTAGTGTTTCAGTATAAAACAGAGTATAACTTCTAGTGTTACTCATAATGTACAAAAACAAACAAACAAACCAACCTGAGGATTTTCCATAAAATTCACCATTTGAAAACTGCACAGATTTAGCTCCTCATAAGTTTTTTATACAAGGCAATCAAGGGAACGGAGAGATGCCCCCTACCCATTGCCCCCAGTTAACAGCTCTGGCTGCTTTTTGCGAAGATCCAGGTTTGATTCTCAGCACCCCTCCCCCATCAGGTGGCTCACAAGTGCCTCTAATTTCAGAGCCAGGTATATGACTCCCTCTGGTCTTCTTGAGTGCCTGCACAAATGTGGTGCACATAAACTCATATACAGATGGATATGCATGAATAATAGATAAATATTAAAAAGAAAATGAAAGAATTTTTAAAGGCAATATTGTGATTTAATAATCTTATGTGGTAAACTTGAGAGCAATACACATTTTACTATGAGTTAATTTAAGTGGAAATACCGCCCAGAAATGCAAGCCCTCAAATTCAAACCATAGTACTACAAAGAAAACAAAGTCACAATGGAGCCTGGAAGGTTTTTTTCAGTTGGTAAAGTGCTTGCTACGCACACTCAAAGACTTGAGTTTCAATCCCCAGGATCCGTGTAAAAGTGATATCTGGGAAAATAGTGCCATGTGCCTATGATCAGGGATGGGAGGAATAGGGTGGAAGATCGTTGGGGCTAACAAGCCAGGCATTCTAGACAATCAGTGAGGTACCCCACTCCCCCCCCACTCACCCACATGTCACATAATACACACACTACACAAAATAACTAGCAATAACAATGAACTACACAAGCATATAATATCAACTAATATGAACTTTTACTTAGGTAAAGTGATCAAAATCTCTCATATTAAAATCAATATGGAAGCCACTTGGTGGTTTCACATGCCATTAATCCTAGCACTCCAGAGGCAGGCAGAGCCTGGTCTACAGGGTGAATTCCAGGACAGCCAGAAAGCTACACAGAAACCTTGTCTCAAAAACAAACAAACAAATAAAAAAGAACAAAAACAAATGAGCAAAATCAACAGCTGAAATTTCTGATTTCCTTTTATAATATACTGATATGAAATTGAATCTCTGATATTCTCATCAAATATCCTATATATGCTAAATTTGTTTATATAAAATACTGATTAAGTTAAATTCAAGGCTTATATTGTCATGAACCAAAAACTGAAACAGAATAACAAACCGATATTAAACAAACCAGAAAAAACTAAAATACAAGCAAGTTCTAATTATTTCAATGAAATAAAACAGAGATAAGAACATTCCCCCAAAGTTTATGAACTAGGTAAACCACACAGTACGCTTCTGTACCTCTTGTGGATAAGATAGTCTTCCAGGATGTCAAGGCAGCGAACCATCTGAGAGAAGATAAGCACTTTATGGCCGCCTGCTTTCATTTTGGGAAGTAACTTATCAATGAGGACCAGTTTACCAGCAGATTGGATCATTGCTTGCAGATGAAAATCAGAGGCAGATGGATTGTATGTATCTCTAAATTCTCCAAGTATTTTCTCCTCAGCACCTGTGCAAACAGGAAGCCATGAAAAGAGCAATAAAAACTGTCCGACAGTTTCTAGCTGCTCTAGGTAAAATCAGAACTGGGTCTCTTTTGGACTTGTAATGCACAAATTTCCAGTGCAACTAACTGTTTTGCTTTTATTAGAATTATTTAAGTTTGTATCTACCCTTCCCCTAACACAACACTGTTAATTTCACGAAGATATAGATAATGTCTTCAGCGTGTTTTAAAGTGTTTATATAGATTTGTGTCTGCTAGTGAGTGTCTAGGAAGGAATAACAGAACTACAGGTCTGCCAGGCAGGGAGGCTCATGGGAAGCTGAAGCAGGAGGATGGCTTGGAGTCTGATCCAGCCAGGCACTACGAGGAAGACCTTACCATGTCCTCCTGCCTGAACCCAAATCATCCCAAAACCTAACTAAAACCTAACAAAAGAAACAAGAAACCCTGACAAAACCAAAATAAAACAAAAGAATTGTGGCTCTAAAGCAAAGAAATAATAAATACATATACCTTGAAACATGCATGTATTTTTAAACAAATTGTTAACACTTCTTTTAAAAAAAATCTTAATTTTTGGGTATAACCAAAGGATGATTATAATTGATCTGGATGTGAATGTTAGCCACTAACATAAGGAAACAGGAAAATATCACAAAGGAAGCCCTGTTAGGTCCTCGTCACACTTGCTTCCGAGACTCCAGACAAGAATCAAGGAGTTTTCTGCGTTCTTTGCCCAGCCTTTCTAGTCATAGCAGTATAAGGATTCCACAACACTGTCAGTTATCTAGGATAAGTGAATAAACTCAAACACATGCACAGGGAACCCTGGTAGAGAACCAATGAGACTGTGCAAAGCACCATTAGGACAAAATCTGAAACACTAACTAGAATATGTAGACTGGAAAGAAACCAGGAAAACATCGTAAATGCAGACACTTAAAGATACGTTTGTCTTCATGGTCACTGATGGGAGGATTTTCCAAGACAGAGTGAACTCTTAACCTTGTGACTTGGTGTGCTCAAAGTGGACAGAGTCACACTGCCTCTGACACGGGGAGACGCTTGTAAGCCCTCAGAACGGCCTAGGAAAGTGCTAACACCTGGAGCTGCCAACAGGGGAGCGTGGCTTTTTGTTGATTACTGTTGGAAAGGGAGATGTCTGGTGTGGTTCCTTTTAGCTACCTTTGATAAGATATGGATGATTGCAGCATTTCCTGAGCTCCATCATGGTATTGACCAAGTTAGGGACATTAGTTTGTCCAGCTCCTTTGGATAAAAACGAGAAGTTCTTCTCTAAAATAGCCCTATAGTATTTCTTTTGAATGTTGGTAAGCTCTACTTCAATAATAGTCTCTTCCTTGGGTGCCAATTTCTTCTCCACATCTTCTTTTAATCGTCTCAGCATCATTGGTTTAAGGATAGCCTGAAGTTTCTGTACCTGAGTAAGCATGAGAGATATATCACACATGCATCTAATTATCATAGAAATTACAATAAGATTTGTACTTATTTACAAAAACCAATAGAGCACCTGTTCCTCTGTTTTCAGGTCTCCAAACTCTTGCATGAATGTTGATTCTGATGGAAACCTTAAGGGCTCAAGAAAGTGAAGAAGGCTGAACAGCTCCTCGACAGTATTTTGGAGAGGAGTGCCAGTCAGGAGCACCTTGTGTTCCTACAGGAGACAAGAACAGCTGAGTGAACGCCTTGGAATTGAAACGAAATGGAAGCTGGCATAAGTTCCAGCACGGTGACTGCAACACAAGCAAGGAGTTTCTGACCCTACTATCCACAAGTTGATCCAAATGGAACAATATTCCCATGATATTAAGCAATGTATTATTCAGTAAATCAAAAAAATTTTATCAATTTTGCAGCTTACCACTGTTTATGTTATTATTATTATTATTATTATTATTATTATTATTATTTACCTATTTGTGGTTGTAAAAGTTCTAAACATTTGAAGAATCATATTTTAAGTGTTTCAAAGAACAAATCAGTGTGGAAACTTGTGAACCAAAAGAAGTTCATTTTTGAAATCTAGATATTGAGATTCAGTTTTTCACAGAAAAGCAAACTGTTGAGTCCCTGAGGTTTTATAATCCAAATAGGTAAAGGTCTAAATATATTTCTGATTATAGAACTCCATCAAAACTTAAGAGAAAATAAGAATTTTAATAACATACTAAAATGTGATTTGATAACAATCTCCAAAATATATTTTCATATTTCTGTATATCAATATCTAAATAATAGCTATATATCTGATAAGAATTGGTCTCAAAAGACAGACAAATAAATGTAAATATTGGAGTAAGGAGTTGAACTGGGGTCCAAGTACATAAGGAGAAAGAGACTCTAATTTTTATTGGGTGTCATTATGCTAATTTGCTCTAGTATTGATGCACTAGTTATGTGACAATAATTTTTAAAAGGTTACAAACATTGGCATTTTAAAGAAGCGAACATGCAAATAGTAATATGAGCTTAAGAACCTCTACTATTATTTAGAGCAAACACCATGAGCATATAGAGTTGGGTTTTTAGGTTGGTGAGATGGCTCAGGGAGCAAAGGTGTTTGAAGCCTAGCTGGACAGCCTGAGTTCGATCCCTAGAATCCACATGATGGAAGGAGAGAGCTGACTCGTCTGGGTTGTCCTCTGATTCTATGTCATGGAGAAAGATGGGCTCAGTTTTCTATCACAGATGATATGAGAAGTTTGGTGAAATGGCTTCCTTTTACATTATTCCCTATATTTTTTGAGATAAAGTAATAACTACACTGTTTTCCCATTCCTTTTTCTCTCCAAACCCTCCCATGCCCCTCTGTGCTCTTCTTCAAATCCATGGCCAATTTTTTTCATTATACAACTTGCTCGTTCTATATAATGCTGCTTGTATGCATGTTTTCTGGGTTGACCACTTGGAACAGGAGAACCAATTGCTCTACTCTTCCCTGCGGAAGACCATTTCTCCCACCCTCACCACTCTTCAGTTGCCTGTAATTATTCGTGTATGGTTAAGGTCTGGGGTCCTTCCCCATCTGCTTTAACGTGCCTATTGTTGTTCTTGTTGAGCTCACGTGTAGGCAGTCATGTTGGTAGCTGTTCAGGTGTAGCTTCTGATATTCCTAGGAGATACAATCTTACAGCAAATGCCCTGTTCCTTTGGCTCTTACAATTTTTCCAACCCTCTTCCATACTGATCTCTGAGTCTTAGATTCAGGAGTTCTATTGTAGACGTATGTCTGTTGGGGCTCCACAACTCTGCATTTTGATAGGTTATGGTTTTCTGTAATGGTCTCCATCTGTTGCAAAAAGACGTTTCCTTGATGTAGCATGAGAAATGGCTTTTTATAAAGGAATTTAAGGTTTGAAATTTTGTAGCCTTATTTTCTTTGCAATGGTTCATTTCTACAGGTTTCCTCTATTGATTTTGATTTTATTTGTATGGGTATTTGCCTGAATGTATGTGTGACAAATGCGTGCTACAGAGGCTACAATAGGAGGTAGGATGCCCCAGAACTAGAGTTGATGATGGCTGTGAACCCACGTGGATGCTGTTAATGGAACAGGCTCCTCTGCAAGAGCAACAGATGCTCTTACCCGTTACACCATCTCTCAGGTCCTCTTCTTTTAATTTTATAAATAATTAAATCTGATCTTAGAAAGTGGTATAGCTTTACAACAAATGCTAATTAAGGCCAAATAAGCAAAATATCTCAATTAGCAAGATAGGACTTTAAATGCCAGCTCTATAAAAATTTAAAACAATGTTTTAGCAGTAGTTTTGAATCTCCATGTCCTTTCCTACCTAGTTAGCAAACTAAGCAAAATGATACGTTAAGGTACTTACCAGATTCATGAGTTTCAAACCCTCCAGGAGTTTACAATTTTTATTTTTTAACCTGTGTGCTTCATCAATAATCACGCATCGCCAGTCAATTGTATTAAGTTCTCCACAGCCCCCAAGAATCATTTCAAAAGTAGTGATGATGGCTTGGAATCGGTATGCTCCTCGGATGATGCGCCCCTAGAAGTTACCAAACACAACATGCAGGGAGAATGTCTTAATTTCACTTTATATTATGGCATAAAAGTAGAATGTGTTATAAGCCATTTTTCAATAATATTTTTACATACTTAAAAAATTCATTATTAGAAATATATTATTTAGCTGTTCAATAACACTGCCAAAAAAGTCATGCCTATGAGGCTTTTTCTGTAAGCTTCAGAAAGAACCTCAGTTCAGTTCCTAGCATCTACATAAAAAGCAAGCTCAGTGTGGTTTCATCAGGCAGGTGGAGTCAGGAGGAGGCCTGGGGACAGAACACCAAGCAGTCTAGCCTAAATGAGCTCCAGGACAAAGACAAACCTTAGCCTCAAAGGTGAATAGAGTTCCTGAGGATGAAACTCAAGATTCATTCTCTCCCTCTCTCCCTCTCTCCCTCTCTCTCCCTCTCTCCCTCTCTCTTTCTCTCTCTCTCTCTGCTTCTCTGTGTGTGTGTATCTCTCTCTCTCACACACACAACTACACAAGTGTATTATTTAAACACAAGTAAGTATATTCTAGTAAAATGACTTAAGAAAAGAATAGAGGCTAGATGTGGTGGCAGACATCTTTAACCCCAGTACCAAGAAGATAGAAGCAGGCAGATCTCTGTGGGTTAGAAGCTATACTAGTCTGCATAATGAGTTCCAGACCATGCAGCGCTTCATAGTAAGACTGTTTCGGGGTAAAAGGGAGTGAGGAGAGAATGAGTCAATTTTAAACATGATCATTATAAAATCTGGCCAAGGAAATTTTAGTACTGTTTAATATTTACATCTATGAATTCACATTTACAAAGGCAAACAAATAGTGAGTATCATAATTGCCATGTAAATAATTTATTCAGAGAATAGTTATTGAGTATCTATGTACTGATCTTGTTCTAGTTGCTGGAGATATAAAGGAAAGTAAAACAAACTCAAGTATTATCCAAGTGGAACCTAGATGCTCATGCTCCTACTATAGGCCACCACTAGTAAGAAAGCAATGAGCCTGGTGACATCACTGTCGTCTTCCAAAGGACGACAGGGAGAGTGTGCCTGGGAGGTGACACACAAGCAAAGACCTATGCTGATAGCTATGTATGTGGAAGAATTTGTCCCCTGAAAAAGTAGCCAGCACAAAGAGCCTCAGGGATGCCTGATAGCATGGAGATGACATCAAGGATAGGGTAGCTGCAGTCAGAAGGGTGAAGAAGGGTGAGGGAGTAGGGTAGATGCCAAGTATCTGGACTGTAAGATCTTACTCCCAACAAGAAGCTAGTAAGAGGAGGGGCTCAGGCTAAGAATCGGTGGGTGCTCAAGTGGAAATGGTCTCTAGATGCCAAGGACAGGGTCATAAGAACCATTAACAGTGCTGTCACACGTGGCCAAGTCTGATGGAGATCTTGACAGTAGCAGCAGCAGGTTTCTTAAGTTACAGGTGTGGAACGGGATGTAGAGAAGACTCAAACTACTCAAGAGCAACCTGTGGGTCGCAGCCCCTATAGGGGTCACATATCAGACATCTTGCATATTAGGTATTTACAATTCTTAACAGTTGCAAAATGACAATTATGAAGTAACAATGAAACAATTTTCTGGTTGGGGTCACAGCATGAGGAACTGTTGGGAAGGTTGGGAACTGCTGCTCCAGAGCTTTGACTTGAACAGCTGGATTGTCCAGCTGCTGTTCACTAAGATTAGGAAGCTAATGATTGCTGTCCTGTTAATGTTAAGACTGAGATAACTGGAGATGTTAACTAGGCATTTTACAGGACTCTGAAATTTAGGAAAGAATTTAGAGTGATATGGTTTTGGGGACTTTCTGTCAGCATGTAAGTAATTTAAGGTTATGCTTATGAAAGAAAGGGGATGAGAGGAACAGATGCTGAGGAGACCGGACATAGATACAGTAGCACAGTTAAGAAGCTAATAACCCTAAGTGCAAGGGAGACACAAACTCTTAGGTATTAGAAGACAGAAAGGATGAGAAGAATTGTGTCTCTGGATTGTTTTTAGATTATTTCATACTGTCTTTACACTGTCCACTGAGCTACACAGCAGCTCTAGTAGAATATTACTGCCATGGGTACACAGAACAAACTCATGGCATGCCAAGACTTTGCAGATACGATTCCTATTGTAACCAGTGCTCTTGGGTCTGATTAATAATAGTTTTGCTCTGCTTTTTTACTGGGATCTACATAAATTTTGTTATGACCCATTTCACTCAACTACAAAGTTAAGTCAATAAAATCTATTTTACAAGGTCATGCTTATAAAGATTAACTAGAAGAATATATGTAAATTGTTTAAAAGTAATTGTTTATGGATATTATTTCTTTATGGTACTCTTTCCTGAGTAAAAAAAGAAAAAGAAAAAGAAAAGGTTTGCTACTACTATAATTCTTAAGGTATTGAAAAAATTGAAAACATAGAAGAAAATATCCAACTAACTGATTAAAATACATTTGTAAGACTTTTTTGTTTTTTGTTTTTTTGTTTTTTGTCAAGATAGGGTTTCTCTGTATAGCCCTGGCTGTCCTGGAACTCACTCTGTAGACCAGGATGGCCTTGAACTCAGAAATCCACCTGCCTCTGCCTCCCAAGTGCTGGGATTAAAGGTGTGTGCCACCACTGCCTGGCACATTTGTAAGACTTAACTTTAAAAGTTGTATCTGAAGAGGTAAGCAGGAACCAACATCTGTCCCAACACTGGGAGTATCTGGGACCCGTGGGACCAGGCACACAGGAACTCCACCAGCCCAGTGACTCGGGTTCCTTCCGGTCTGTCTGGGCTGG
>NW_022196905.1:229370441-229404243 GCF_008632895.1 Mastomys coucha | reverse complement strand
ATGGAGGTAAAAATCCTTTGGTGATGTGAGGGTCATTGAAATACAGCCTTATTACAATGAAAAAAAAAGAAAGAAAGAAATGAAGAAAGAAAAAAAAGTTGTATCTGTATTTACTTTATAGTACAGATATATTTTGTTAATTTTGAGTCATTTTAAAATTAAAAATTTGTAGCTAAGATGCTAGAAACTTTTACATTACTCATAAAATATAGTATTTAATATATAACATTCAGTTTATTACCTATCAAGAATCTCTTGGCTTTGGACTAGCATTTGTACTAAACTATAATATTTACATTAAAGTTACAACTTAGATTAAAAAAATACCTCTTAAGGTCTCATAATTTTAGTTTTCTATAAAAAGTAAATTCAGGTGCTTGGCATGGGAGCACATAGCTGTAATCCCAGTACTTGGACACTAAAGTGGCAAGATTCCCATGAGATTAAGGACAGCCTGGGCTACACAGGAAGACATTTCTAGCTTTAAAAAAAAAGTTACATAAATATGTTTATGATACCATAGGGCTTTGCAATTCTGTAAGTGTTTGATAAGGAGCAATATATAGGGAATCACACTAGAATTCAAGGTGCTGTATAATGACCGCGAAAGTGCAAAGGTGGGGATTTTCTCTAGGGTGGAGAACTGGATGGTGGTACATATGCTCAATTTCATACACAGGCAATGTTGTCAGCTTTTGAAACAGAAGGAAAAGTGATGTTACACAAACAAACATGGAGGCACACTCATTCTCAGCAGGAAATATAACAGAAAATCAATTACAATTGGAAGCAAGAGCACAAGGCTATGCCCGCTGTCTTGCTTTGAGTTCCACTGTCATTGTAAGGCCATATTGCATACTGATTTTATCTTTTTAAAGGACAAAGCAGTAAATGAAAGAAAGAGATATTTAGGAACTACTAAGGTAGCCAGCCAGACAATAAACCTGCTCGAATGAAGACTTTTTTTTTTAATCAGAGAAATCATATTAACATTCAAGACCACAACTCGGAGTTTTATGTTTTTCCAGTTTGCTCTCTCTGAGTCTGGCTCTCTGTGTCTGTCTCTCTTATGGAATCCTGAGGTAACCATGCTATGCAGAGGCTCTAACTGTAGATCTACGCTTGCCAGCACACAAGCCAAATAAAATAACAAACAACGCTAAAGTCAAAATACACTGAACATGAAAGAGAGCTTTGGGCTCACTTCAATATGCATTTACTGTCTTCCTAGCCACTGAAGAGTCAGTGATTAAAGAGGACAGTGCAGGAACAGGATGGGGCAGAGACAGTTATATCAAGAAATGACGGATATTCAAGAGGAGTTAAAAAATAAAAATAAACTATTTTAGTTAGGAAACTATAAACTATACTGAACTTATACATTTTTATAAATCAGTATTCTGTGCTATAGTAAACTAGAAATATTAAAATGGCTCTAATTGCTGCTTTTCAGCTACTAAATCTTATCACAATATAAATACAAATGAGCTTCAAGTACATAATTAAAATCTGTATCAAAATTGCAAGTTATTGACATGTAATACAATCGCAACCAGCACATTCTTTTAAAAAAGGAAACAAAATCAGTAGTAGCACACCTGAGAATCCCTGAAGTACATCTCATATTGCTGTATCATCTGTCTGCTAATCAGGCTCCCGTGATAGACGACAACATTAATATCAGTCCACGTACGGAATTCTCTCTCCCAGTTTGCAATGGTAGAAAGCGGTGCGATAATCAGGAAAGGTCCTCTTATACCCGTCAGGAGGATTTCGTAGAGGAATGTAATTGACTGAATGGTTTTGCCAAGGCCCATTTCATCTGCTAAAATGCAGTTTCGTCTGAAATAAATAAATATATTATCCATGCATACACATATCAGCCTTTTCAGAATACTATCGCTTTAAAAGATAAATATCCATAAATAAGCAAAGAGCCAATGAAAATACTTGCATTTATAAAAACATAAAAAGTTGTTGAAGTGCAGAGTAAGCTCAAATTATAATCCAGTAAAGGAACACTAAAGATTTTTATAGCTTCAAATGAAGATACGGCTCAGTAAGTATCTGAACAGGAAGCATTTATTAAAAACCTTCCATTATCTCAGGACAGCACGAGAAGATGGGATACAAAAGAAACAGAGCATACTCTCTAGTGTCCAGGAACCTGTGTCTATTGGAGAAGCAGACATGCAGACACAAGAATAAGTAGCCATGCAATGTGCCACTGCAGAAGAACGGATTCTGGCATTTCCCTGTGGCTTTGTAATAGAAGAGCCTACAGAACATGAAGAACAAACAAACTAGAAATCAAATTACCAGATAACTAGGTCTTTGCTCAGTATATTCTGACTAGTGCATATGGAATAAGATCTAAGGAATTACATTTTTAAAATAAATTCCACAGATGATTTTGTTATATGGCCAGTGAAGAATAAACAGTACATGTTCTTATGGAAAACCAGAGGAATATAATAATAAATAATAAACTGGCTAGAACAAAAGAGAAGGCTTAAGGTCAATATATATTTTTTCATATCAGTTCGTTCATTCATTCATATACATATGTATATATATGAATGAATGAACAAACTAGAGGACCAAAAGTTGCTTAAAGGAAAGAAGGGAGGAGAGATCAGTGAGGTAAGTCAGAGACTAGACATCATTCTCACAAAGTCAGGCACTAAAAACCATATAAAAATACAATGAGATTAGCATGTTGTAAGTTTTACTTCAGTGCAATGATAGGTAGAAAGCAAAGAGTCAATGACTAGAAGTTGGGCACTCACTGGCAAGGTGGTATACTACAGGGGAGGAAGGTCAGGCACAGGCACCTAAGAAGCTATTAAGAAAACAGAGCATGGCAGAGTTACGATGACCCACCCTGGTCACCAACTACGTGTATGGGGTGAGAGCCAGACTTCAGTTTAGCTGAGTAAATGAACTGTGTTATTAACCATATGGGAAATACTCGAAAGAGAAAGTTTGACATGTTGAAAATAGAAAGTAAGGTTAGTTTTAAATCTATGATGTATCCAAAGAAACTTTTGAATCACCTACTCAGGTAGCTAAAGACAAAAATAAATATGGAACCATAATTCAAGGCCTTAAGAATAAAGTTATGGAGCCATAAAAATATTGGCTAGTTTAAATGGAAAGTGACAGGTTGCTGAAATGGCTAGGGAGAAAAAAATATGGAATCTAATAAATGAATTAAAGATAAAATCAAGGGCAAGAGGGAAAAAGAAAGAGCTAAGTTATAGAAAGAGAAGGAAGCAGGGAACAGTTGAAAGTCATAACCACAGAAATGCTAAAGACTTTGGAGAGAGGCACGCTGTAGAAGGTGTTGGGAATAAGAATGGAAAGAAAGTTTAAAGGAAGAATTAGCAATTGGTATATATTCAATGTAGGAGAGATGAGTGACTGCTAAGCCTATTTCATTAAGGCTAAGCAAACGCCACTAACTGGGAAGAAGGCACTTCAGAAAATCAACCGAAACAAAGGTCAGGGCTGGATAGAGAGCTGCATGCCTGTAATCCTGATGAGACTACCATGAAGGGGCTGCCATAAGTTTGAGGCTAGCCTGGTGTACACAGTGAGCTCTATACCAAGATAGGCTAGAGAGGGAACATACAACAGAAATCTAGACTGTAACAGATTGAAAAGAAAACAGGGGTCAGGGAGGGAATGGGGAGCTCAGGTTTTGCAGACAAGCTACAAAGGGGCTTGAAGAAGTTAGAAGGAAAAGCAGAGTCAAAAGACTTACACTTTTCTATTTCACTCTTATAAGTAAATACCCAAATTGTTCATAGATTTTGACCAAGAAGTCTTCTAGCATGGACTGAAGATATGAGAGAGGAGAGCTGACCCAAGACTAGACATAGACTTGTAGAGCTGAGGCAGCATGATTTGATTGTGTGACATGAGGTTAGTGCTATGACCCTGGAGAAGTTCTAGGAGGACTGGTCATGGAGAATGCAAGGCCTACTGTTTTGTTATGAAGCAGTCATACAGAGAGACCTGGACAGAGGTATGTAAGGGTGAGAGGAAAACGGAGAAACGTCAATCAGGTAATATAAAAAAGTGCAGGGGGCACTAACGAGAAAAGACAATTTCTAAAGTGTATTGTTCTTTTACCTGGGTGATTCCCTTGAAGGAAAAAGTGATTAATATTTATAAAGCGTAAGTCAGAGAACACGACATGGCTAGCAGGCCATTCTCATTCCTAATTAAGCCTCAGAACTCAACATAACTAAGTATGACCACTCAGAAGAGTGATATGAGAATTAAAACAGCAAAAAGATGGATTTTCAAGACAAGTACCACGAAATTCTTACTACCATGTCTAGTAGTAGCATTTCATTTGATATTTGTACATACTACTGTATTTACACTTCATTCTCATTTATAGTACCCCCTTTTAACTCCTGTGAAATTATCTTTTTACCTTAATAAATTACTTGAGATATGTTGTATAAAGCATTTTGAACAACTAAGAAAACGAACAATAGTCAAGGGAAATTTTTATTATATTCCCATAATTTTATGTTCAATTAATTATCTGCTTACAGTCTATGTCATTTGAAATTTCATTAAATACTAATGCTCTACATAAATTCTACAGATGTTAACATACAGCTCAACAGATATAATTCTTGACATAAATTGCCTGTTGAAAAGCTAAAATACAATGAGTATTTTGGGACTATAAGAAAATTATTTCAAATTTATCTATTAACAACAAACATGTGAGTGATAGATACTTATAAAAGCAAAGGTAAAACTGGAATCCAAAATTATAATTCACATTATTTTCCTGAGGTATCATTGTTTTAAATGATAAAGAATTCCTGGCACTAACAGTAAAGCAATGTAAGTATCAATTTTATTAACATATTTTGGAATACACAAAAAGTGAATATAGTAAAATCTTTTCTTTCGATATACTACATACCTATTGTACCAATTGAACAGGAGCCAGTTGAGTCCTTCTAGTTGATATTCCCTGAGTTGATTGCCATTTTTATATTCCCTGGATTGATCTATTTTCTTCCAAATATTAGAGGGAGGACGTTCCTTTGTGAACAAAAATAAAATGAATGATGCATTTTAGGTGCTTATCTTCAATACAACTTACTCATGGCAAGCAACCTTGCTTCTAAAAGAACCTAGAAGCCGAAGCATACAGTATATGATGAGATTTTACCTAATGTTTAAAAATCAAGTTAATTCTGCTTAAGCTCCTCCAGAGAATGTAACAATAAGGCTCACAATACAACTTGTTTTGTGAAGCCCTGGCGCTAAATTAAGTGCTAGGACATGAAAAGGAAACACACTCTAATATTCTTCATGAATAGGTATTTAAATTTGTTGGGCAGTGGTGGCACACGCCTTTAATCCCAGCACTTGGGAGGAAGAGGCAGGTGGATTTCTGAGTTCAAGGCCAGTCTGGTCTATAGAGTGAGTTCCAGGACAGCCAGGGCTACACAGAGAAACCCTGTCTCGAAAAACCAAAAAAAAAAAAAAAAAAAAAAAAAAAAAAGGTATTTAAATTTTCTGCAGAATTTTTACTACATGGACAAAGTTTAAAAAGGGACACATTATAAGTAGGATACATTATTTTTACAAGGAATAGTCACACAGGCTTAAAGTTTTAAATTAAACAGATTAAGAAAAGAAAAGGAAATAAAGAGGAATTTTAGTAGGTATAGGAAAAGGCACCAGAAAAAAAAAAAAAGCAAATGTTCTTTTGTAACAAAAACCATTATCAACACTGTATCGTAAGCTCAAGTAACTATCATCAAGCAAGGAAAAGAAAAATGTCATCCAGATGGAGATTACAGACAGTTCTGTGACTGCTTCCAAGGCCTAGGAGAGGCAGACAAGGTCTACCTCACAAGGCTGCACTGCCAAGCCATGCACGTAGTACCACAGCCACCGCATGTGTGAGCAGAGAAGAAGGACGCAGACTGCAGGAGAATAATGTAGAGGGCTTCTGAGTAGGACTACACTTTCACAATAAAGGCACCATAAGCAATATTCCAGCCTTAGCTCCACTAGGTATAATACAGAAATAGCACAGTTAATCTAAGTAAGCCATGCAATAAAAACATTCTAAGTTCTTAAAAGGAACTGAAGCTAGTACGGAAACAGATGAATTGTATACTTATGAGTAAAAATTTGCTTAAAGAAAAGATAGGCTTGGTTTGAATTTTTCATATAATGGAGGTTTAGGGATGTGAGAGAAGGGATTGAGAGTAAAATTTATATGAATGATCTGAAAGAGATAACAGGAGACAAACTCAGAGACAGGGAGAGCTAGGAGGTTTGTTTCATTTTGTTTTGTTTTTCAAGACAGGGTTTCTCTGTGTGGCCGTGCCTGTTCAGGAAGTCACTCTGTAGACCAGGCTGTCCCTGAATTCAGAGATCTACTTGCCTCTGCCCCCAAAATGCTGAGACTAAAGGTGCCACCACCACCCAGCCAGGGTGAATTTTTAAATGGAACATCTTGGGAATTTGTAAAGAGATACCTAATGAAATCTTATGTGTGCATTTACTCAAATAAATTACATTTCTAATCTCTCAAAAACTATGCAAGGACTTAATATTTAGTGAAGCATTATATAAATAAAAAAAGAGGACTATGTGCCAATAGAGAAAAGCTAAATTAGTTACATGGAATATTATGTAGCAATTTAAAAGAATACTGTATCAGTTGTACACCAAGGACTATATTAACTTAAAGTTAGGGCTGTGGATCTAAGAAATAAGTGTGGGTGCCTAGATGCAAAAAGCCTTGGTTGTGAATCCACATATGCCACAAACACAAAGACTGTAGATAACTTTAAACCTGCTAAACTCAAAGTATGAAGACCTTAAGAGCTGTCTATGAAGGGCTCTCACCAAGTGTCTTGTGTCAGGCCGTGAAGCTTGCAGTTGTTCAAACTCTTCAATTTTTGCAAGATCTACATCTTCTTTTAGTTCCCAGGTACTGTCTTCATACGGCAGTGAGCACCACTTTACTAAGTAGTAAATAACAGACTGAAAAAGAAATTGTTTTTCATTTTGCCACTTGGGAAGAAGTAAATAGTTTAGTTAGAAAATGTTTATAAACAAATGAACCATTATTTAAAAAGGGGGGAACAAAATACCCACGAAAGGAGTTGCAGAGACTAACTATGGAGCAGAGACTGAAGGAAGGACAAGCCAGCCTAATATAGCTGTCTCTTGAGAGGCTCTGACAGTACCTGACTAATACAGATGTAGAGGCTCACAGCCATCCATTGAACTGAGTGCAGGGTCCCTAATGAAGGAGTTAGAGAAAAGACCCAAGGAGCTGAAGGGTTTGCAGCCCCTTAGGACAAACAACAATATGAACTAATTAGTACCCTCAGAGCTCCCAGGGACTCAACCACCTACCAAGGACTATACATGGTAAGACTGATTATTCTGGCAGCATGTGTATAGGAGAATTGCAAAGTCGATCATCAATAGGAGGAGAGGCCCTTAGCCCTGTGAAGGTTTTGTGCCCCAGTGTAGGGGAATGCCAGGGCCAATAAGTGGGGAGGATGGGGTGGTGGCAAGCAGGGGGATGGGGGAGGCAACAGGGGTTTGTGCTTGTTATTTTTGGGGGGGCTTTTTTGGTCTTTTTTTTTTTTGGAGGGGAAACTGGGAAAGGAGAAATCATATGACATGTAAATAAAGAAAATATCTAGTAAAAAGAAAAAAAAAGAAAAATAAAGATTTTATGTGTATGTTTGGGTGCCTCCATGTGCATATGCGTACCATGTGCATAGCAGGTGCCTCCAGGTGTCGGAAAGGTGCCAGAGGCTCCGACATTGGAGTTAGGCAACACTGGGGCACCACATGTGCCAGGAACTGACCCCAGTCTTCTAAAATGAGGCTTAGGCCTTAGATTTTGTTTTTTTTTTACAAGTGTACTAGGTTTGAATATTTAGACATTTTAAGCCATTTCTTAGAAAAAAATTATATTTGCTCCCTATAATTTGAGCTATAGGTCTTAGTGGGCTGCGGTGTGGGTTCTGAGAAGTGAACCAGGGTCCACTGCAAGAGCAGCCAGGGCTCTTACCTACCAGCCTTATCTCCAGACCTTAGAACCATTTCTCCCCAATTTTTATTTATTTTAATGTACATTTTTGTCTGCAGAAATGTCTGTGTACCATGTGTGTGCCTGGTGCCCTTGCTGGCCAGAAGAAGTTAGATCCCCTGAATCTGGAGTTACAGACAATGGGAGCCACAACTGCCACGTGGGTGCTGGGAATTGAACTCCATCCCCTTAGCGACTAATTTTACTAAGTAATTACCTCACCAGTATCCTTATCTTCACAAAAAGAAACTTCCAATATTCTGTCTACTTCAACGTAGTCAGGGTTAAAGGGTTCTTCTTCCATCTAAAATTAAAAAGCAAATTTCATGGTATCTTATCTGACAAAAAAATGGAAAGATAAATAAAAGCAATATATCTGTTTAACTGCAATTACATTTACAATACACAAAATTCCTCCAATTTAATTTCTAAAAGCTATAAAAGATATTATGAACCACCATGTTGTGAGTAATACAAGCAAACTAACAGGACTTATGATACTGGATTCCTGATGTGTAACCTACTCTAGCAGATTTCTTTAAAGCTTTAAACACAGCTGTGCATCTTGCCTTTGCAACTCTATATGGTAGTAAGACATGAAGACCGCTGACTCCACATGTTGTCTCCCATGGCAGCTGTCACCTTTATCATGCTATTCACCTTCATGCATGGTCTTATCTTTTTTTTGGTTTTTCGAGACAGGGTTTCTCTGTATAGTCCTGGCTGTCCTGGAACTCACTCTATAGACCAGGCTGGCCTCGAACTCAGAAATCCACCTGCCTCTGCCTCCCAAGTGCTGGGGTTAAAGGCGTGCGCCACCACTGCTGAGCTGCATGTTCTTATCTTAATAGGCACTTGTCTAGCTGACACCTACCTAGGTGGGAACTTTATACTCAAATGCACGTACTTTCTCTTCCACCTCTGTGTTTCCTCCCTTCTCTAATTGGACAAATGGAAACACCTTGCTCTCTCTGCTCCACACTAAGTTACCAAAACAGAAGTGATGTGAGATTTCTTCCTTCACCCTGTGATAGCTAATAAACCAGCAATTTAGAGGCAGGCATAGTGGTGCATGACTTTTATCCTATTCCTTGGTGGTGAGGAAAGGTAGATGGATCTCTCAGTTCAAGGCCAGTTTGGTCCAGTTAGAGAGTTCCAGGACAGCCAGGACTATACAGAGAAACCCATCTCAAAAAAACAAAATAGGGGGCTGGAGAGATGGCCCAGTGGTTAAGGGCACTGCCTGCTCTTCCAGTGCTATAGGTTCAGTTTCCAGCAACCACATGGCTGCTCACAACTGTCTGCAACTCCAGTTCCAGGAAATCTGACATCCTCACACAGACACACATGTAGGCAAAACACCAATGCTCATAAAACAAATAAGTAAATAAAAAACAAACAACTAAGTAAATATTAAAAGTCAATTAATAAACCAGAAATTTGTACATTCTATGTGAGACTTCATCTGTGTGTGCACACATATACACGTGTAATGTACAAAACTGATTTTTACTATATTACCCAAACCGAGTTCAAATTCCTGATCTTCTTAAAATAACAGGTATTACTATTATGTGCCAATGTACTGGGTTTTGTATAAATTCTGTGTATGCATATGTGGTGCCAGAGATAAAACTCAGGGCTTTTGACATGCAGTTCAAATACTCTACCACTGAACTGTATGCATTTCCCTCAGTCTCTCCTTTTGCTTTTTATGTTTTTATTTTTGGAGACAGGGTTTCCCTGTGTAGCCCTAGTTGTCCTGGAACTTTCTCTGTAGATTAAGCTGGCCTCAAACTCAGAGGTCTCCCTGCCTCTGCTTCCTTAGTGCTGGGATTAAAGGTGTGCACCACCATCACATGGGTATACCTCTCCTTAAAAACTAATTCAAATTGGGATCTTCTTTCTCATCCTCACAGTGTCATTTATATGAATCCTTTAAAGATTGATTTTCCTTTGTATGTCTGAGTCTTTTGCCTGCATATATTTATTATACATATATGCACTATGTGCATGCCTGGTGCCAGCAGGTACAGAGGAGGGGGTCAGATCCCAGAAACTTGAGTTAAGGATAATCATGAAATCATGTGGGCTCTAGGACCAAATCTGGACCTTCTGCAAGAACAACAAATGCCCTTAATGGATGAGCCATCTCTCTAGCCCTAAGGTGGGATGAATGCCACAGTCCCTGCTAAGGAGTCCCTGAACTATTGCCTTGATTTCTTAATTGTCCTCAATGAACATAATCTTTCTCAAGGACAAATCTCATAGATCGCCCCATTGCTTGAAATCCTTCACTTATTCTTCCTATTTGTGGATGAGGTTCTTATTTGTTTTTGAGAAATAACAGAATTCTTCCTTTTTGAGAAGCATCATCTCCTGAAGCATAACACAACTTTAACACAGATTTCATGCTCCAGACGACAACACAGTATTTCGGAGAACGTGAAGCACTCCATTCTGTCATAGCTTCATAATTTTTCCCTCAGCTTCTCTCTCCTGACTAGACTGCTGCTTTCTCGCACCTGCTTGAGCAATTCCTACACATCCTTGAAAGCCTGTTCTCCACGGCCAGCTTAGCTTTAGTTGCCTCTCAGCGGTGTGCTGTATGCTATGTCTTAATTTAACACCAAACCACTCTTGATATTGGATTTACCTGATAACAATGTGCATAACCCAACATTGGTATTTTCAGAATAAAAAAAAGGAAAAGAAAAGGTGGTAACTATGTTTTGATGATGGTCATATCCATTTGACATGACTCATGATGTTTACATGTAACTAAAAATCAAGTGATGGACACAAAGTACATGCAATCTTTATCAAATATAGTTCAATGATAAAAAGAAATTTCAGTGCTTAAAAGAAAAAGAAATCACATAGATCTTATTTATAATATACCTGAGTCAGGTGAGAAAAAATATCTTTTTGAAAATCGCAATGATATTCAAGTACTCATAAGACAGGCAGTCAGTGGAATTTCCAACCTGAATTGTCAGGGACTCTGGAGGGACAGGAAGAACTAAACTTCCAGCATCTGAAGGGTTACATGTCTTCAGAGAAACCAATTGTTAGATAATTTTAATGATTGCAAATCATTAAAGTGAGGCCGGGCAGTGGTGGCGCACGCCTTTAATCCCAGCACTTGGGAGGCAGAGGCAGGCAGATTTCTGAGTTCAAGGCCAACCTTGTCTACAAAGTGAGTTCCAGGACAGCCAGAGCTACAGAAAGAAACTCTGTCTTGAAAAAGTAAAAAAAAAAAAAACATAAATGAAAAGGAAGATTTGGAAAAAGAGTCCAAACTCAAATTAAAGGAAACAACTAAAAGAAACACACAGCATTGAACTCTGGGAAATTTCTGCTATAAAAATTCTGGAACAATGATTTCTGAATACAAATAAAGCCTATTGATAAAATAATAGTTGTACTATGTTTATGTAAGAGACCAAGTACTATAAATATGTTCAAATGTATTAGAAAAAAATTATATGTATGATATTTAAAAAGCTGAGACAATGACTAGAACTAAAGTAAATAGGGTAAATAAAAAACATCTAGTTGAAATGAATGTGAAAATTTGTTATGATATTTTAATAACTATCTTGTTCAAGATAAAGTTTAAACTGAAATAAACTTAAAAAAGAAAAAAATCACGAAACTACAAGGTAGTGGTGCACAAACGGGCAGGGTGACCACACCAAGTTCAAGGCTATCCTGAGCTACTCATAACCCAGTGACTTATGAATGAGCTCCAGGCTAGCTGGGGCAACATAGTGAAACCTGCCCAAAACTAAGTATATCAAAGAGACAGGAAAAAATTAGAGAAGGACATGAGGCCATTCAGTGAGGCCCAGACTTGGACAAACCCTTTTCAATGCTATACACTTACACCAAAGCTTGTGACAAATATGGGAGATGTTTCATATTATAAAAATTATGCTTCCCATTTATTTCCTACTTCCATTACTTAAAGAACACACTGAAAAATACCTTGTGATATTAACAGATCCACATTCAACTATAATCAACAAAACACATGCGACTTCAAAATCATAAGTATTAATTGCCACTAAATTATCAGTACTTTTGTATTATCTTTTAAGACAGGCATTCACTAGAGAGCCATGGCTGGCCTGGAACTGTTACGGAGACCAGGCTGGCCACAGCGCAAAGATTTCTGTCTGTCACTGCTTGCTAAGATTAAACACATGCACCACTGTGTCTACCTATTAGAACCCTTATTTCCAGAGTTGTCAAGGTAATTAGGAAAGAGAAAAATACTATATGATTTTATAATTATAGGAACTTAGCCCTTTTTCTGTTTTGGGCTCTTCGGGCGTTATTATGTTTATACACGACAATTGATCTTTTTGGTTGCTATGCCAGATTTATACATTGATGACTTTACTTTAAGGCTTAGTTAAATCAGTGGAGTGACCAGTTGATGACACTTATTATTAACTATTAATATTAATAATGTTTAGAAGAAGTAGTGTTTTGCTCTGTCAATCTGAGACTGGAATTCAGAGTTTTGTGTATGCTATGCAAATATTCTACCACTGAACCACATTCCTAGCACCATCCTTAAAATCTCAATGAATAATACTAAATGTGGTAAAACTTTTTCCTTACGTCTGCCAAAAAATGTGCCCTCTGTGCTTGTCTTAGCTTGAATCGCTTGATTTTCTGCTGGATTCTTTTATCTTTCAAAAGCTGCTGTTCCGTGGCCCATTCACAGTGGAGATAAGAGCTAAAAGTTATTTAAAAAAATACATTAGAATGATATAGAAAAGTATGTTTCTTCATATGTATTTTTAATTATAATATCCAATATAAAAATATTAGCTTTCATTTTACATACTCAATTTCAATAGATTTCATAATACTTCTAAAACAGCCATTTTGATCCCAGAATGCTAAAGAAATTATAGGCAAGGAGTTATGGTTTGTCCCCATGGTCTGATAAGCTGACCAGAAGCTATTTCTACAACATGACTTATTTTTTATTATATTGATTTTTGTCACAACCAAAGTTATGTACATTAAAACCCACACAATTTTCTTTGAAAGAGTTAATCAGTGTATGAAGAAAAGCTAGAAACTATACAAAAGGAATACATTTCCTCACAACAAGTCACTCCACTGATTTAACCAAGGTAAAAAACGTAAAGCCGTATAGTAAAATCATCAATGTATACATCTGGCATAACAACCAAAACATCAGTTGTCATATATAAACATAATAACACCTGAAGAGCTCAAAACAGAAAGGAGATAAGTGCCCATAATTATAAAATCATATTTTACAATATTCTTGCATGTTCATAGAATTTCATATACTCAATCTTAACATGAGATGTTTTCTTTCCCTCCTTCCTTCTTTTTTTTTCTTTCTTTTAATTTTTTTTTTGGTTTTAAGAATCAGGGTTTTTTGTATAACACTGGCTATCCTGGAACTAGCTCTGTAGACCAGGCTAATCTCAAGCTCAGCAATCTGCCTGAATCTACCTCCCAAGTGCTGGGATTAAAGGTGTATGCCACCATTGCCTGGCAATAAAAGTTTTCAAATACAACTTTTTTACTCTTAAATGATTGAGTTCTTGCAATTACAAATAATAAAATTTTTTATTAAAATGTAGATGAAATGAAAATATATTAATTGTAACTCTATATACTTACAAGTTAATTTATATTTAACTAATATCATGTTACACCATAATTCTTAATTTAAATACTTACTAATTTTTGTACTTTACAAAAAATTCTTCTATATCAAGCATAACTCCAGGTGATACCTAAAAAGTTAAAATTAATAACTGTGATTCAAGCAGGACACAAAATATGACATGTAAAGTATAATGTACTATTACTTACTTCCTTTTTTACAATCCTACAGGCTAGTATTTTGTCTACAATTGCAGCATCTTCTTCACTTGGATTTTCCTAGGAGAAAGAGAGGAAAATCTATGATGGAATATATTCTCAAAAAAATTGTCATTCAACAAACACCAATGCATTCAGATTGAGCACTACGTGAAATGTCAGGATTGAAAAACAAGTCCTATCCTCACTGCCCCTACATCACCTGCAGGCCGCTGCTAACCATGCGGTGCTCCTTCATCTCGAACCCTTTACTAGCATCGCTTTTACTGCCAACTGGAGCCTCTGGCATACACAAGAAAAACATCTGCCTGAGGTTTCAAATCAAACTGACAATGGCTAAATGTTTGGCTCACAGTGCTCAAGAGAAAAAGTACAAGTAGAAATATAGACTCTGTGGTGGTGAGTTAAGGACAAGGAAGGCCAGGAAAACGGGGCTTGAGTTCCTGATTGCTGGCTCAGGCTGTCTTACCACGAACAGCTGCAGAGGTTGCTCTCCAGGTGCTGGAGCTGAGTTCCTCTTCACTCTCAGACTGCCTTTCACCTCTTCCTCAGATTGCTTCCCTTCTCCATCTTCTGCATATTTTTTCCTCTTAATTTGTCGATTTGATCTTCTTTTCTGTAATGAATCACAAGGATCTGATTTATATAAATTATTTTTAAAGTATTTAGCAGGGATTTAAAGAATATTACTCTTTATGTTGGTGATGTCTAAAAAAAAAAACTTTGAAAGTGTACCCCACACTGGGCTCTCATCGTTTTCTGAGTGAAGGCTGTAGCATGCTCATGGCCATGAGTTCACAGTCCTCCCAAAGCTTCACTTGCCCCAATTTCAAATATGAGAGCTGAGTGACACTTTTAATTATTTTTCTTTATAAATTAAGGCTAAAAATATCTGTTTTTGTTTTGAACTCATTCACAGCTTGGAAAGGTGATGTTCTATTAGTAATACCTTTATTGATGGATGAGTTTTCTTTAAAAACAATTATAAAAATAAAGGATTATCTTATTTAGCTATTAATTTATTCCCTAGGCAATATACATTTTAAACTATTACATAGTTTCACACATTGGTCCCAAACCTAAAAGTTACATCAAATGGTTACTTGTTAAATAATTATTTGGGGAATAAATGCAGAAGAAATTAAATGTTCTTTAAAGTACATAAAAATGTTTAAGATAGAAAATAATATGAAATCTTTTAGAATAACTGCATAAAATGATTCTGTTTAATTAAATCTAGATGAAGTAATAAAATAGTTTACTAGTCTTAATGGTTTCCTTAACGTTAAAAAAGGACAAAAACCATACAACTAGAGTCTTTTTAAAGGTATTACTTATAGTAACAGGTCTTTTTAATAGTCTAACTTTAGATCAGAACCAAATGTATATGGCTTTACCTACCTCCCTAATTATTTAATATCTTTTTTGACTTTATAATTCAAGGAGACTTTTCCAAAACAAAGTTACACAATTTTTGATGTTTTCACAAAAAGAAAAAAAAAGAAAGAAAGAAAAGAAAAAAGAAAACTCAAGGCTGGTTTCAGAATACAAAAGCACTTAAGTGTGCTGTACTTCCGTGAATCATTCTGGGATTTCTCCTGAATAATAGCAGTTACTGCGTGAACCCAACCCTTCTTTCTTTTCCTGTTCTATTTCCTGACATTCCTCAGAAGTGATCTCAGAAAACAGCCCATATGTTCTACCTATGGTTCTTGAAATATGACCTACGTAGGAGCCTTTTCATTGTATTCACAACCATGACAAACCCAGCTGGAACAGAACCAGCTAAGTCTCTGTGGTGGTGGTGGGGCACCAGGTTGTTACTGTACTAAGGTTGCAGTGGCTGGTCTTTATAAGGCTGTGCTTCTTCTGTTTTATGAGCTGAGCAATACTGCAAGAGAGAAAGGCAATATGTGGGTAGCCGAATCCCATGTCTTTTTGTAAGGAAGGGTCACCATCTGCTTATACTTGTTCTGTTGGTGGGGGAAGACGTCTAGGCTTGATCGCTACAACTGAGCAACAACTTCCAGCCCTTCTGTTGGACACAAATGCATCTACAGTTTTGTTTGTTTGTTTGCTTGCTTGTCTGTTTGGAGACAGGATTTCTCTGTGTAACCCTAGCTGTCCTGGAACTCAGGCTGGCCTAAAACTCAAGAGATCTGCCTGCCTCTGCCTCCCAAGTACTGGGATTAAAGGAATGAGCCAACACGCCCAACCTCACATTTACATTTTCTAACATGGAAGAGACAGGAAGGTAGTATATAACCATAATAAAAAGAGTACAAAAAAAATCTACCTTTTTCACATACTATTTTGAAAAATACATGAAACATTTATTGTTCCCTAAAGGGAAAGTTCTGTGAATATACGTAGGTTAAACATATGCTTAGAATTCTATAGATCTTAATGTTCTAAATAGTTTAAATTTGCACTCAACTTGACATTTACTATAAAAAAATATATGTATTATTGAAGTTTCATGATGCATGATTTCTAAATAACTAAATTTGAGAGTCATGCAATATATTTTTATAACATTCTAAGATATATTTTCAGCTATCTTATAGCTTCCTTTCTGGTTACTTGGCCTCTTACTGGTACCCTGAAACACCCACTGATCTTTTTAGTAAAATGTAAATACATGGTGTAAAAATTTCCTCAGTACTCACAAAAATGCACAACTTCACAAGAGAGAACAAGGGCTTCTTATTATCAACTGTTCTCTCATCCTGGGAAGTTTCTCAGCCTAATTAACTGGCGTGAAAGTCTGTGGTTAGAAGACTGCGGATGACCTCAAGCTAAATCACATACAGCAGCACATTTTAGGTAGGGCCAAAGCTGAGTCGCTTCTCCAGTTATATTTTCTATCATACAGTATCTCTAACTAGTTTTAAAAGTATATGAACTAATCTGACATCCACATAATTGGTAAATGTGCTTTTTTTCTGGCTTTCTCCATTTTTTTTTTTTTTTTTTAAATACCAGCATGTTCTCTCTGCTGGTTTATTTCAGGCTTGTATCCTCCCCTGCGAAAGGCTTCGGGAGACCAGCTCACTGCACTATGGCACTATGAGTAAAGACAGCACTGAGTTATGTTTTTAAGTGACTAATACTTTGTTATGACAGAACTAGTTTTCTATAAATATTTATAATCTGCTGCAGGGGTATTTTAAAAACACATAGGCCTCTAAATATAATCTAACTATGAAAGCACTGTTTATCAAGATTAAAGGCATAACATTTAACATCATATTCACAACTGTCGATTTCTCTGTCTCTAAAATCTAGTTTGGCTTTAAGAGTCCATCTTGACAACCCACGGCCGTCAGTGAAAGCTATGTGGACCTTCCTTTCATGTCTAAAATGATAGTCAGATACACCGTAATAGAGATTTATACTTATTAGAAATACTTTTTATTTTTGTTTTGTTAAAGCAACACACTTATCAAAGCAACCTATCACTTTAGTGAGAAAAGAAAAATATGTTTATAAAGAACTATACTACTGTTGCACTGTTTGGTAAATTACAAAATGGAAAAATGGCCAGCATTTTTCTATTGAAAATTAAAGTAAAAATTCTGATATTGAATAAGTTAAGTATAGGTTTACCTAAGTTATGGATAGCATATGAAGAAAAGGCCAGGCCATGTGATATTAGGAGCTTCGGTCACTGCCCTTACCTCAACTCTTGCAGCAGCCCAGGAGCCTTGAGCCACTACTCTCCCATTGGATAAGAAGCTGCATAAGGAAGAAGAAAGGCCATTCAGGGGCTTTCTGGCCCCATAATTCAACAATTGCCACCACCCCTACGGCCTACAGTAGTATTTTAAATATTAGAAAGCAGAGGGTGGCCTGAATTATTATGACCTTCACTAAAGTAGATTATGTATATATATATTTCCCCATAAGATTATTTTGAGTATACATCTATTTTTTAAAGGCAAGATGTACAATATTTATGTCTGTTGGGATTTTTAGTATCATAGGTTATCTTTTTTCAACATAAGCAGACAAAAAGTACTGACTCTAGAAATGAGTCAATTCATTTTTTCTGCAATTTGTATGGTTTTTAAAATAAATATCTTGACCATTTATTGCATTGAAAGCATTCTGTAAGTCCAAGATAGCACTGGATACTACTTCATGTTAAAAGCCATCCAGGACTTGGTGTTGTTATTTGACCACTCAGAGTTTCAGTTCCATTACTGAAAAATGAGGGGTTTAAGGAGGGCAGGTAAAATTCCCACATCTAATATTATATGGTAATATTCTAGGAGAATATTGGAATAATGCTATCCTACAGTATTTGCTATATAAAAAATTATACTTTTATCACTCAGTGAGTGCATAAATATCCGTGAGGCAACATTATGCTCCCTAAATAATTTCTAACAGTGTTTCACCTCTCAGAACAGAAATGAATACTTACTTGAGAGTGTTGCTCTTTGAACGTGTGCTGGGACCTCTGCTCTGCATCGGACAGCTCATCTGAGGACTCGTTCCTTCTCTTGTGTTTCTTACCCAATGTAATAATGAGTTTGCTGTTTCAAGAGGAAAGACATGAAGATTCAGAACTCTGCATTTTCCATTGTTGGGTTAAGATTACTATGAGAAACATAATCTTATAGTGTACATGTCTAACCAAATATGTTAATTATCCTGAAATCCATATAGACATTTTCAAACTATGAACTCTTCTAAGAGATTGGCTATAGCCTGCAAAACAGGGAGGAGTCAAGTCTTAATGCTTGCTTCTTAGGCTCTGAATGTACATTTCATGGGAAAAATTTTAAGTCATGCAATTATTTTAACAATACAAATAATTTATTATTGTACAGATTCAGAGACAGGGACTTTCCTTTATTCCCTGCCCACGATTGAGTCACTGCTCATTGTACTTGAAGACCCTACTTCCTAAAAACCTCTAACTCTTCCAACCCACAGTAACGGCTTCTGTACTGCCGATGATCTGACAATCAGCCATTTGTTAACACCTTAACTTTATGTCAGGGCTTATTAGACTTCCACCACACGCACCTAGAAATAAGAAATACTGTTTACATAGTTCTTGTAGTATGTGTCCGTATAACTTTCTGGTTTTACATTTAATATTACATATCAAACACACATCTCTAAACTAAAAGTCTGTTTACTTGAGAGGTAAGTACAGGAATTCTGGATTTCATTATCCATCTCAACAGTGCCATTATTAAAGTACCATATTAATAATAAACCGTGTTATTAACCAGCAAAAATGGGACATTTCTATTTCCAAAACTAAAAACTCTTCCAATGTTCTCATATGTGGTATATCAAATAGATCCAAATCCTTAACAATTTTTTTTTTTACCAATTTTGGAAGTTATGAGCATGAAAAGATCACAGATTCAGAGAATTATACCCTCAACATTTGAGCAAATTGCCTGGTCTCTCTTGCCCTTTCTTCATACTGACTGGCTTTGTATGTCAACTTGATACAAGCTAGAGCCATCAGAAAGCAAGGAGCCTTAGTTGAAGAAAGGCATCCATGAGCTACATCTGTACAGCATTTCCTCTGTTAGTGGTCTATGGGGGAGAAACCAGCTGATAGTGGATGGTACCATCCGGGGGTCTTATGGTCTTGAGTTCTAAAAGAAAGGAGGCTGAGGAAGCCATGAAGAGCAAGCCAGTAAGCAGCACCCCTTCATGGCCTCTGAATCAGCTCCTGCCTCCAGGATCCTACCCTGTTTGAGTTCCTGTCTTGACTTCAATAAAGAACAGTATTGTAGAAGTATAAACTGAATAAAATCTTTCCTCTCTAACTTGCTTTTTTGGTCATGGTGTTTTGTCTCAGCAATAGAATCCCTAACTACGACAGCCTCACTTCTGAGCCTACAAGACAGAAATAGTCTAACAATTACCTCACTTGTCATTAACAAATAAATGACAATATATGTTTCATGATTTGAATCTTAAATGCTCTACAAAAAAATTACCAAATGTTAATATTAAAGGCTTGATGACACTATTAGGGTTCCTTTGGAAGGGACATTTAAACTCTGGACACATCCTCTCCATCTACTTCCCAACTGACATAAAATGAATAGCTTCCTCCCCCTTGTGCTGACAGCAATGACTTTCTGCCCTTTCACTGGTCCAGAGTAAGAGAGTCAGTGCCTATGGACAAAAACCTCAGAAACATGAGAGAACAAAGCTACCATTCCAAGAGGTTGCTGATCTTAGAGACTTCCTCCCAGCAATGGAAAGTTAATACACTATGTTAGCTCTTAACATTATCTTAGCAGATAGTACGTGTTAACTAATGGAAACTATGAATTATGTCAGCTGAAAAATGGCAGTCTTCAACCTTACAGATTCATAGATAAGGGCCACGACAAAAATGCTGAAATGAAGCTTAGCACAGAACTCAGTGTGACTGTTCATGGAGATTACAGGAGGCATCATAGAAAAGGCAGAATTTGAGGTGTTGACTAAATGAGGAGGAGCTCAGCAGATGGTACAAAGGCTATGCACATCCAGGCAGGAGGACACGTAGAAAAAGCAAAGGCTAACGTGCAGTAGTCATGAGTAGAGCACACACAAGGGGGAGGCAAGAGCAGGGATCCTAGAAGGCCTTGTAATGACATGCGAAGACTGACATTTTAAAATTCAAGCCAGGTTTTAAGCTCCATACTATAAGACCCTACCTGTGTTATTTACCACCATCAACAAATATTTAATGAATAGATACTGAAATATATGAGTGAATTAAGAGGGCACTAAGGGATAAAAATTTGAAACAAGGGAGTAGTGTGACTAGCAGGCAGTGAAGAACAAGCCAGAGAAACTATTGATCAGGTGAAAGCCAATCCATGTGGCCGGAGGCAGCACTGTGGGTGGTGGAGTGGAAAAGTGTCATCTTTCATTAGGATGGAAAACTAGTAAGACTTCCCCAGTCAGGGATGCAATGTGACTGAGTTGTACATGGGTTTCCCATGATCTGGCATGCTCAACAAGGTAATGCTAATTCCTACTTGTCTTCTAACACACTCCTGAGAATATGTGAGGGGGAAAGTAAATAAGAAAAGAATAGTTATTTTTTGGAGCCAGGAAAGCAAAGGGGACATAAAAGGATAATGAGCAACAGAATGAAGGGACACCCACAGTGATGTTCCTTTTGCCTCACCACTTCCATTGCTTATGTCCTTTGTCCTTTAGGCATTTGACTTAAGTGTTTTCCTATAGTCCAAATCTGCCTGGAAGCCACCTTGACTGATGTTGCCATCTGGTGCTTGCTCCTTGTCTACAATGTCAGGGTCATGCCATTTTCATTTCTCAATCCAAAACCAACTCAATTCTGTTTTACAGAGAGACCATATGAACTCAGAAGAGGTGATTAATTTCCTCAAAATCCCATAGATTATGAGAATGGGGGTGGAGTGGGGAAGGCCAGTTCAGTGGTGAGAGGGCCTGGTTCAATTACCAGCACCCACTGTGGTGGCTCACAGCTGTCTAGTACCTGGGACTCTGATATCTTTTCTGTACATGGTATAATCACGTAAACACACATATGTAAAATAAAAAGAAAAGGAAAAAAATAGAGATGAGCTGGCAACATGATTCAATAAATAAAGTTCCTTACTACAAACCTGACATCTCAAGTTCAGTCCCCACGATCACACGGGGGAAGACAGAACCAAGTCCCAAGCTGTCCTATGGAACTCAGCATACCCATGGCATTCATGTATTGTCTAACCCCTCAAAATACGTTAAAATTGAAAACATATATAAAGGAATAGATATGAATTAAATATTATCCACTCTAAAGCTGGAAGCACTACAGTCTGTAGTAGCAAATGGCCTTAAAAAGGCCAGAGCCAGCCAGAAGATGGTGATGCACACCTTTAATCCCAACACTTGGCAGGCAGAGGCAGATGGATTTCTGAGTTGCCTGGTCTACAGAGCAAGTTCCAGGACAGATAGACAGGGCTACACAGAGAAGTCCTGTCTCAAAAAAGCAAAAACAAGAACAACCAAAAAAAAAAAAAGCAAAAGAGTCCATGGAAAATGTTAAGGTGTTATTTAGCAGTATCCTCTTCTGTATCCTTGGCTCTGGATACAACAGACAAAGTTCTTTAAAAAAAAATGACTAGCTCCTCAGGACTGGAGAAATGGTCAGTAGTTAAGAATAGTTGTTCTTGCAGAGGATCTTTGTTCAATTCCTAGCACCCACACGGCAGTTCACAACCACCCACAACTCCAGGATATATAAGATGCATAGGCATATATGGCAAACAAGACATATATACATATAAAATAAAATAAGTCTAAAATTTTTTTTTAAAAAAGAATAAGGCCTGGAGCTGATCCTGTGCCACAGCACTCTGTATACAAATACCATTGGGAGAGAGCTGGTCTACCAGGAGTGCCATCACACCTGTGAACACAAGTAAGACCACTACTTCTGCTTAAATTCCTGGCCCAAGAGGGACCTGCCCAGAGCCATCAGGACACAGGAGTCAAGGAGAAGCTGGGGACAGGATGCTTCTGGTTTTTGTGTGCACCTGGAGCTAACCTTGTGCCACAGCTCACCATTCCCAAATTCCTCCCAGAGAAAACTGGTCTCTCAGGAGTACTGCCACACAGGCATACAGGAGAAACAAGCCACAGTCAGAGACAGCAAGACCAGCTACCACCAGAGATAACCAGATGGAGAGAGGCAAGGGCAAGAACATAAGCAACAGAAACCAAGGCTACTTGGCATCGTCAGAACCCAGTTCTCCCACCACAGCAAGCCCTGAATACCCCCAACACACCAGAAAAGCAAGACTCTAATTTAAAATCACATCTCATGATGATGATAGAGGACTTTAAGAAGGACATAAATAACTCTATTAAAGAAATACAGGAGAACACAAGTAAACAAATAGAAGCTTTTAAAGAGGAAACACAAAAATTCCTTAAAGAATGATAGGAAAACACCACCAAACAGGTGAAGAAATTGAACAAAACCATCCAAGATCTAAAAATGGAAATAGAAACAATAAAGAAATCACAAAGGGGAACAACTCTGGAGTTAGAAAACCTAGGAAAGAGATCAGGAGTCATAGATGCAAGCATCACTAACAGAATACAAGAGATAGAAGACAGAATCTCAGGGGCAGAAGACACCATAGAGAACATTGACATAACAGTCAAAGAAAATGCAAAGAGCAAAAAGCTCCTAACCCAGAACATCCAGGAAATACAGGATGCAATGAGAAGACCAAACCTAAGGATAATAGGTATAGAAGAGAGTGAAGACTCCCAAGGTAATGGGCCAGTAAATATCTTCAACAATATTATAGAAGAAAACTTCCCTAGCCTAAAGAAAGAGATGCCCATGAGATGCCTACAGAACTCCAAATAGACTGCACCAGAAAAGAAATTCCTGCTGTCACATAATAATCAAAACACCAAACGCACTAAACAAAGAAAGAATTTTAAAAGCAGTAAGGGAAAAAGGTTAAGTAACATATAAAGGCAGGTCTATCAGAATTACACCAGACTTCTCACCAGAGACTATGAAAGCTGGAGATCCTGGGCAGATGTCATACAGACCCTACAAGAACACAAATGCCAGCCCAGGCTACTATACCCAGTAAAACCCTCAATTATCATAGATGGAAAAACCAAGATATTCTATGACAAAACCAAATTTATACAATATCTTTATATTTATATCCAGCCCTTCTAAGGATAATAAATGGAAGACTCCAACACAAGGAGGGAATCTACACCCTAGAAAAAGGAAGAAAGTAATCTTCTTTCAACAAGCCCAAAAGAAGATAGCCACACAAACATAAAAATAGCAGGAATCAATAATCATTATTCCTTAATATCTCTTAACATCAATTTACTCAATTCCCCAATAAAAAGAAATAGACCGGATAAGCAAACAGGACCCAGCATTTTGCTGAATACAGGAAATGCATCTCAGTGACAAAGACAGACACTACCTCAGAGTAAAGGGCTGGAAAACAATTTTCCATGCAAATGGTCCCAAGAAACAAGCTGGAGTAGCCATTCTAATATCTAACAAAAATCAACTTTCAACCAAAAGTTATTAAAAAGGATAAGGAAGGACACTTCATACTCATCAAAGGAAAAACCTACCAAGAAGAACTCTCAATTCTGAACATCTATGCTCCAAATGCAAAGGCACTCACATTCATAAAATAAACTTTACTAAAGTTCAAAGCACACATTGCACCCCACACAATTATAGTGGGAACTTTAACACCCCACTCTCATCAATGGACAGATCATAGAAACACAAACTAAACAAAGATACATTGAAACTAACAAATTATGAACCAAATGGATCTAACAGATATCTACATTTCATCCTAATACAAAAGAATATATCTTTTCCCCAGCACCTCATGGTACCAAAACTGACCATACAATTGGTCACAAAACAGGCCTCAACAGATACAGGATTGAAATAATCCCATACATCCTATCAGATCACCACAGAGTAAGGCTGGTCTTCAATAGCAACAAAAACAACAGAAAGCACACATACACACGGAAGTTGAACAATGCCCTACTCAATGATAACTTGGTCAAGGAAGACATAAAGAAAGAAATTAGACTTTTTAGAATTTAATGACAATGAAGGCACAACATACCCAAACTTATGGGGCACAATGAAAGCAGTGTTTAGAGGAAAACTCAGCTCTGAGTGCCTCCAAAAAGAAACTGGAGAAAGCAAACACTACCAGCTTAACAGCACACCTGAAAGCTCTAGAACAAAAAGAAGCAAATTCATCCAAGGGGAATAGTCAAAAGGAAATAATCAAACTCCCGGATGAAATCAACCAAGTAGAAACAAAAAGAATTTTATACAAAGAATCAACAAAACCAGGACCTGGTTCTTTGAGAAAATCAACATGATAGATAAACCCTTAGCCAGACTAACCAGAGGACACAGAGACAGTATCCAAATTAAAATCAGAAATGAAAAGGGAGATACAACAACAGAAACTGAGGAAATTAGAAAAATCATCAGATCCTACTACAAAAGCCTATATTCAACAAAATGGGAAAATCTTGATGAAATGGACAATTTTCTAGACAGATACCAAATACCAAAGTTAAATCAGGATCAGATAAACCATCTAAACAGTCCCATAACCCCTAAAGAAATAGAAGCAGTCATTAAAAGTCTCCCAACCAAAAAAAGCTCAGGACCAGATAGGTTTAGTGCAGAATTCTATCAGACCTTCAAAGAAGACCTAATACCAATCCTCTTCAAACTATTCCACAAAATAGAAACAGAAGGAACACTACCCAATTCATTCTATGAAGCCACAGTTGCACTTCGTATTCTCCCTTGGAGATGGAACGGTTTCTGTCTAATTAGGAACCTCTCACAATTTCCTCTCACAGAGGCCTACATAAGAGATTTTTTTTTCTACTTCTATCATGTTTAATGTTCCAAATAGATCTTTAAAAACTGGTTGAGTGCATATTACTTTTAGCTTCAGAAGATATCATGTATATTTAAGAGGTATTTAACTATTATAAATTATTTTGATGACTTAAAAGAATCTTATATTTACAAAGTTCAAATTACTTAACTGTAATTCCCATGTGACACAACTTTAATTCCCATCAAATAAAGAATGAACATATCAAAAAAAAAAAAAAAGAATAAAAAAGAGTAGCTTCTAGCTCTTGTCCCTCTACCTCCCCTTTGAATATGGGGTTTCAGTGAGATTTAGTCCCCATTCACTCTTCCCTGTCAGCCCTGGAAACTGGTCTTCCTCAAGTTGTTAAATCTAAATTTAATCTAGTCACAAGCCATGTGACATTACAGAGATGCTTGAGGAAGTGAAGTACTCCTGTTGCATATTGATGTAAATGATCTTTGCATTGACACACATGCTGGTGGTGCTGGTGTGGATGAAATACTGCATTGCAGTGCACTGTGAGCAAGCTACCACACTCTAGCACACTGTGAGCAAGCTACCAGACTGCAGTGCACTGTGAGCAAGCTACCACACTGCAGTGCACTGTGAGCAAGCTACCACACTGCAGTGCACTGTGAGCAAGCTACCACACTCTAGCACACTGTGAGCAAGCTACCACACTGCAGTGCACTGTGAGCAAGCTACCACACTCTAGCACACTGTGAGCAAGCTACCACACTGCAGTGCACTGTGAGCAAGCTACCACACTCTAGCACACTGTGAGCAAGCTACCACACTGCAGTGCACTGTGAGCAAGCTACCACACTCTAGCACACTGTGAGCAAGCTACCACACTGCAGTGCACTGTGAGCAAGCTACCACACTGCAGTGCACTGTGACCAAGCTACCACACTCTAGCACACCGTGAGCAAGCTACCACACTCTAGCACACTGTGAGCAAGCTACCACACTGAAGTGCACTGTGAGCAAGCTACCACACTCTAGCACACTGTGAGCAAGCTACCACACTGCAGTGCACTATGACCAAGCTACCACACTGCAGTGAACTAACATGGGCCTAGAACATAATTTTATTTCATGAGCTTGCTGATAATTTTTAATTACATAGGCAAAAATCCTTTTCAAATTCTCACTGACTTTTTTTAAGACGAGTTCTGACGATGAAGGCCAGGCTAACCTTGAATTTAGTATGAATCTTGCCTCGGCCTTCTGGGTGCTGGGCTTTGAGACGTACATCACCACATCCCACTTGAAAATCTAACTTTGTAAGAGCAGTGCAGCCCCACGGACGACTCTCGTCAACCATGTACAAGGCCCTAGGTTCACTCTCTGGCACTGAAGGAAAGTAAAACCTTGATGTGGTAGCACATATTTCAGATATAGTAGTTTATTAAGTTTAAGTCCAGAATATTACATGTCTTTTCTGTTTACAAGTGACAGTTTCACGTGTCACAGAAAGTTACTCTGATATTTGACATCATCTTAACTGTCTTAATTCTGGGTGGGGTTGGAGCATGCATATATGTGAAGATGTAAAGACATGGCTACATTCATGGAACACTGGAAGCCGTTAAGCTTCATTTTCTGTTCTAAAAGGTCATCTACATAACACTACTAAAGGGAATAATTACTAACTTGGTGTTAGATTAGCACAGGCTAGGCTTGAGCAGAAAGCAGTCTATCTAAAGTACTTGTACTTCTCCTCAGGAGAGGTAGCAGAGAGAGTAAAGCGGCAAGCCAGCCTAGGAAGGGCTGACCAATGAGTGTCAGAGAGAACGGCACTGTAATTTCAGGATGAGGAAGACAGAGGCGGGATGACTGGAAGCAATTGAAAGCACATCTGGCTACTTAGCAAGACCCTGTCTCCAGTGAACACTAAAAAGGAGTAAAAGAAACACAAGATTGCATATAAAGCCGTGGATTAGTTAATAGGAGTGCACAAATGTTCATTTCCTAGTTTCGATCCATGTGCTATGGTTACATAAAATGTCAACATTTGAGGAAGTTGAGAGAAAAGCTTAAAAAAATGTAACTTAATGTTGCAAGTCTGAAATTATTTCAAATTAAAAAGTAAAAATCGAAACTACTACAAATGTATAAAAACAAGCAAAACCAAAAAGAAAGCTCAGATTTGTGGATTCCAACCCTATAGTGGGATTGAACGCAGGATCCACACACGTAAACAGGCACTTCTGGTAAGCCACATCACAGACCAGTCAAGGTTGTTATCTTGAGACAGAACCCCTCTGAGCTGCCTGGGCTGGCCTCTGACCTGCACTCATATCTCAGGCTCCCTGGGTTGGGATTGAAGGTGTGTGCAGCAGCACAGCCGGCTCTAGTTTTAAATAACTCCCCCAAAGGATTCTGTTGTCCCAGCAGATTAGGAATAAAGAGTCAAGATAATGCTAAACTTCTTTTTATTTATACTACACTAAAATTTTAAAGTTCATTTGCCTATATGGGTTATTAACTCTGAGAAAAATATCTACAACAGGCCGAGCAGGGACCAGTCTCAACAGACAGGGAGAGGTCAGCACCAAATAATAAAACAAAACTGTTGAAGTCACAAATCTAGTAAAAAAGAAAACATCAACAACACACACAACAAAACAAGCACAAAAACAAAGGTCCCTTTATTTCCAGGTTACTGTGAGACCTCACTGATTTTAAAATAAACTGGCATATCTACTTCAGACAGCCAATAAGTATTTAACACAAATAAACACAGTTTGATGAACTAGAAATCTAAGTGCCATTATCAGTAGAGTTTTAACCTTCAAGTTTGTATGACTTTTGAACAAGCAGGGCAGACAGCCATAGGTAGGTTCTAAAGGGACTCACATGATTTAAAAGACACATAAGAGTCAAGTAAGCAAGTACACAAATGTGTAGAACATCCTGAATTATTAATTCTACATTTAAATAACAATAAGTTTTCATTGTAAATGCATTCTTCAAATACAATGAACTTATAAGTCAAGGAGAAATATTCACAAAATAAAGTAACATAGCAATATGAAACAACTTAATAAATTCTTTATGCAATTTTTGATTTAAAAAAGTGTTAAAGGAGCCAATGCCCTTAATCCAAGCAGTCAAGAAGCAAAGTAGATCTCTGTGAGTGTGAGGCCAGCCTGGTCTACATAGTGACCTGGTCTATATAGCAACCAGTCACATGCTGAGACACTGTCTCAACAACAGTATTTAAAGTATCTAACTCTAACAAACTAGCAAGAAATATTCAGACAAAACCAACCAAATATCCTGAAATATACAGTTGATGTCAGAAAAGGGAAATGTGAAGTGATGTTATAAAATTGAGTTCTTATCTAATTCATTTGCTATCAGTCCAGTGCCTATATCAGAATCTGATGTGTATACATTTGATTTTGAGTGTAATGTATGCACTCATTTACATCCAGCCCATTCATTATTTGTAGACTGTTACCAAGCTAAGCTCTACATTGCGTCAAGCTGTACCTGCCCCCTGTTGATTCTCTCATTACAATAATTGGACAATGAATCTTATTCAATTAGTCCATATGCTGTAATTAATACGCCCATCATACTTGGTATAAATGAATCACGCCTGTGATTCTGACATGTAGGAAGATGAAGCAGAAGGACTATGAGTTCAAGGCTAGCCGGAATTACACAGCAAGAGCCTGTCTCAATCAGCCCAAAACAAAACAAGAATTACCCACATAATTTTAAGCATAGAAAACAGGCAAAAATATTATTTTACATTATTTTTGTTTTGCCAGGTAAATAAAAAGAAATGAGACCATATTTAAAGGCATCAAAAATATTTATCTTTCTAGCCAGGCATAGTGAACACGTGTTTTAATCCTAGCACCACTGGTAGAAGCAAGCAGATACCTGAGTTCAAGGCCAGCCTGGTTTACAGAGTTCTATAACAGCCAGAGCCAAAAAGAGAAACCAATCCTGACTTGATAAACAAAAACAACTAACTAACTAACTAACTAACTAACTAACTAACTAACTAACTAACTCTTTCCCTCCCTCCCTCTCTCCATCCATCCATCCATCCATCCATACATACATACATACATACATACACACACACATACATACATACATGCATGCATTTGGAGGCTAGGAAACGGCTCAGTGAATAAAAGGTTTGCAGCACAAGCTTAAGGTATGAGTTCAGATCACAGTGCCCATGTCAATTTGAGATCTCAATTTAATCTCAACAAGAAAAAGCAAGAAAGTTTTAAATGGGCTCTTTATTTTAGTTAAAACAGTATCCCAAAATATGTGAAAGGATATTTTAGTATAAACTACTTTTGGTAACTTTAATTTTTTTTTTTCCGAGACAGGGTTTCTCTGTGTAGCCTTGGCTGTCCTGGAACTCACTTTGTAGACCAAGTTGGCCTCAAACTCAGAAATCTGCCTGCCTCTGTCTAACTTTAATTTTTTATTATTTCCTGTTCAGAGTTGAATGTTGCTTTCCCCACTCAGAGTGTATCATATAAATAACTATAAAGAATCCACATAATCATCCAACATGTTTGAGGACAGTTTCTTTTTATTTTTTGAGAAAGGATCTCTTTATGTAGCATTGGCTGTCCTGGAATTCACTATATAGAAGAGTCTCGTCTCGAACTCAGAGATTTGCCTGCCTCTTTCTCCTAGGGTTAAAGCATGCACTGACATGACTAACAGCATAGTTAACTTTTAATTCTTAAAAAATATACATGTAAACAGAAACCAAACAAAAAGCACATGTAACGTCTCTACAGCCAGAATTCTCTCAGTAGTTCACCATAGTTTTAATTTCTTTTCTTTTTTTTTTTTGGTTTTCCGAGACAGGGTTTCTCCATGTAGCCCTGGCTGGCCTCGAACTCAGAAATCCACCTGCTTCTGCCTCCCAAGTGCTGGGATTAATGGCGTGCACCACCACTGCCCGGCCAGTTTCTTTCTTACACACAAGATGAGGATGCCTCATAGTCAAAAGCAGTTTGCATTCAGTGAAGTAAGACACCCCTTTCTGAGAATGACAAACCTGACTAGCCGTGTGAAGGCATAATTCTTAATGGAAGAGCAAATTGTAAATGGAATTCTTAAGTACTTAATGCACCTACTCACTCTGAAGATTACTGTTTCACATCATCTGAATTTTAGAATTTAGATTTAAACACTAACATTAGGAAAACATTTGCAGTGATAGTATATTAAAGCCTTTGTGTCTGGCTTTAAGTAAAATGTTTCAGCAAAGCTTTTGCTATGTTTGGGTCAATCAGGAGAGGCAGAGAAATTGTTACGAGACTGTCTGAACCTTGAAGAAATGTTGTCTCTCTGGAGAATCTGCACTTGTCTGCTTGGCTTTACACAGCTCTTACTGGTATAATAAGAATGTATAACACATTTACACCATACTCTTTTATAACCATTTTGGTTAGCATATGCCAAACAACTAATTCAGCCCTTTATATGTTTGAAGATAAAACCACTTCAAAATTCTTATTACTTTGAAAAACAAAAATTATAGTTCACATATCATTGTATTATCATGTCTTCAAATAGGGTCTCTCTATGAAGCACAGCTACTATCAAACTCTTAAAAGTCCCAAAGAGGCTGGGGATAGAGCTGATTGGTAGAGAGCCCTTGCCAGCATCAAACAAGACACTATGTTTGACCCCTAGGATCAAAACCAAACCAAATCAAACCACATACAACCATACCAACAAGACTATAAAAGCATTGAGGTTTAATCTCTTATTGCTTTCTATCATAATGTCTCAAATTTAGTTTCTACTTGAGCTTGATAAGCATCTCAAAATTTATTCCTATAGTCAGTAAACTAACTATGAATAATACAGAACCAAAGACCTCAGTCATCAAGGGCTGTAACTGAAACTTAGTCAACTCTGAGACTGTGTCAAGATCAAAAGCTCAGTCAGATAAGTGGTCACACGGGAAGTCCTGACTGAAGAAGACCTTAGAGAGCAGCAACAGTTGGACTGCCAGTACGGCTCTGTACAGCTCAGCTCTCTACCACACATGCATGTGTGGGATGTGGGGTTCATTCCACAGCACTACCAAAGAAAAACTCCAACTACAAAGTAGTAATTCAGCTTTGTCGCTGTTGTTTCTTCCTAGTGTCTTCTGTTTGGTTTTAAACTGACCTTCCTTAGGAGCAAAGCATTAGGAGAGAGAGAACGCAGGTAATGGGTGAGGAAGATTGGAAGCCCCAGCTTTCCTCAATAGCTCCATGCTGTTTAGGATTTCAGAAGACCATAATAACTCGCATCTGCTGATCACTGCATATATTCTAGATATTGTCTTGTTTGTTTTAAATGATAGACCATTTCCTCCTCAGAATGATACAATGAGACATATGATACGATTATTCCCTCTTCTAAAGATAGCAGGTAAGAATCTGTACAGGGTTATACTGCTTGTAACTAAATGAAATTGGCTCCGAAATCAAAGAACTTACAGGAATTAAATGAGATATTATGAAGTGCTCTGAAAAGCACATTCTCCTGCTTATATTTTTAAAGTATCAATCTAGGGTCTAGAGAGATGTCTCAACAGTTGAGAGAAAACTGCTCTTGCAGAAGACAAGAGATTTGGTTCCCAGTACCCTCCACCAGATGGCTCCTAACTGCTTGTAACACCAGTTCTAGAGGGTCAGATGCCCTCTAAACTCTGAGGGCACCTGCACTCGTGTGCTGCAATAAACTTTCACAGCCACACATACACACACATAAATGAAGGGTCTTGGGAGATGGTTCAGTGGATGCCTGCCATACAACAATGAGGGCCAGAGTCCTTCCAGCTGCTACACATTAAAAAGCAGGGCTGAGCAATGGCTTGCCCGAAATCCTAAGCTCTGCAGAGAACAGGGCACCTCTGGGGCAATCTGGTTAGCTAGACCAGCAGAACTGGCAAATTTTGAATTCAGTGAAAAAATTGCTTTAAAGTGGAGAGTCACATGACATCAACCTTGCCTCCACATACCGTGCACATGTGCAACCACAGGATGCAAACATACATATCATACAGAGACATATCATACACACATACAAATTTAAAAAAAAAAAATCAATCCAGGGGCTCAGACTTTGAAAATAGTTCAGTTGCTAAAGTGCTTGCTGCACAGCATGAGGACTTGAATTTGTTCCTAGTACCCATGTAAAAGCAGGCATTGCAGCACTCACCTGCAGACACAGGCACCCTGACACTCCCTGCCAGCCAGGATGGCCAAGTCAGTGAGCTCCAAGTGCAACGGGAACCTTGTCTCAAAAACTAAGGCAGAGAGTGATTCAGGAGGACACCAGACAATGACCTTTGGCCTCCACGTGCACATCATGTGTAGACACATGCTCCCTCACACATCTATGCAAACATATACACTACACATACAGACAAAAACTCTATCAAGCTAAAAAAGAAAAAGTTTCAAACATACTAAAGCATTGATTTTTCTTCAGAATAATATTCCTGGTTTATATCAAGTCACACCTATGCATTAAATAAATATCAATTATGACAACATCATCAATAAATTATGGTTTACAAATGTACTTTTTAATTTTTTAAGATTGATTTTATTCTAAGATTATATGTGTACGTCTATGCATATATGAGTGCTGTGTGTACAGAGGCCAGATGAAGGCTCTCTGGAGCTGGTACCAGAGCTGTGAGCCCCCTGATGTAGGTGCTGGAAAGTGCACTTGAATCTCAGTAGTGCCCAAGCTTAACCACTCAGTCATCTCTCCAGCCTCCAAATACGATTTTTAAATTTATACTTAACACTGTGGGAGTGGGAAAGGGATTAAGATGAAGCATGTACTGTTTTCAAACTTATTGGTGTCAATAATCTGGTACTAATAGAACAAGTCAAAAATTCATAGGAAATCTGATTTTTTAAAAAAAGGAAATATTTACGTATCATAAAATGCTACATAAAACATGAATTGATCCTTACTTAAATGACTCCTCACATAACAATTAAAAACAATGGCTGGGAGCTGGGCAAGGTGCAGCAACCCTCCAGTCCCAGAACTTGAGATGGGGAGATATGGAGGGAGGCTCATTTCTGTGGGTTCCAGGTCAACCAGGGCATCACAGTAAGCCCTTGTCTCAAGAAAACAAAAAGCTACCCCTCCAAAAAAAAAAATAACCAAACTAGGGTCAAAACTAGGGTCAGGGATGCAGTTTAGTGGGAGAGTGCTTGCCTAGCATGCAAAGGAGGGCTTGACCTCCAGCCCTGCAGTAAATAATGGCCTAAAGAATTCAGCAAGGCCAGCAGTGATGGCACATGCCTTTAATCCCAGCACTTGGGAGGCAGAGACAGGTGGATTTCTGAGTTCAAGGCCAGCC
>NW_022196905.1:229369935-229370237 GCF_008632895.1 Mastomys coucha | reverse complement strand
AAAAAAGAATTCAGCAAGTTCAAAACAATAAAGCACACTGCCTTATTAGAAGACATAATAAAGAAATATTTTCATTGGCTAACAGAAGAACTCTGCATCCCACGTTAATATATTTCAGTCCATAGTGGTGAGATGGTTCAGTGGATAAAAGTGCTTGTTGTCAAGCAGTAATGACTGAGTTTGAACTCTAGGACCCGTTGGTGAGACAAGAGAACTGATGTCCATAAGTCACATGCATATGTGCACGCTTGCACATGTACTGCACACACACACATACACACACACACACACACACACACACA
>NW_022196905.1:229358459-229369925 GCF_008632895.1 Mastomys coucha | reverse complement strand
ACACACACACACACACACACACACACACACACGCACACACGCACATCACATCTTATAGTGCCTTGGTTTACATCCAGAAAAGCCCATACAGTCTCAGGTTTTTTCCTTGTAGCAACTACTTAATATTTTGGCATGTATTTATAACCAAGAAAGAAAGTAAAGCAAAACACAAAAGCCAAAACCAAAACCAAAACCAAACAACAACAACCAAAAAAACCAATGCTTTCAGTACAATTGCCTCCAGATTCATTCTTTCTGCTTACTAGAGATTGACATATTTGAGGGGCAGGGGAGAGAAAAAAAAGAACAATAGTATTAAAGCAATTGGTGATACAGTATTACATTTTATTTTAAATAATCTACGTACTTTTAAAAAACAAAACAGAACATGCAACTCTGAGAAAATAAGTTAAAGCCAGGCAAGGTGCCTGTAATCCTGGAACTGAGAAGGCAGAGGCAGAAAGGTTACGCTAAGTTTGAGGCTAGCCTGCTCTACATAATGGGTTCCAGGACAGTATCAAAAATAAAATAAAAGCGAAAATGGACATCAACAACATCAACAAGAATCCACCCAATCTCCTTCCAGACGACCATGGCAGTGCTATGGTTTCTAACAATTCTAATTCACATTCTTAAAAGTCCATGCTTCTCTTTGACTTAGTTATTTCCATCTTTACTTTCTGTAAAAATTTACAATTTTTCTCATCAATCAGATTTAGGTCTGGTATTACTTGTCTCCAGGTGCTTAGGTCTCTTTCATCCTCAGACTTAAAGCAAATAACAGTTACTATAGCTTTTGAAGCTTCTCTACCAATTTTAATGTCACTGTTTTCAAAGTATTGTCCTTCTAAATGCTACATTTCTCTGCCCATATCTCTGAACAAGTTAAAAGTAGAAAACCTTAATAACATTAACTTCTAGTAATGTGAAATATAGGCTTCCTAAGTTAAAAATAGTTATAATTTTGGAAAAACAAGTACTTTCATTAAAACAAATGAACAAAAACGTTTAAAAAATGACTGAGTAAGGGCTGGAGAGATGGCTCTGGGTTAACAGTGCTGATTTCTCTTACAGAGGACCTGGGCTCTGTCCCCAGAGCCTGCATGGAGGCTCATATCTGACTATACATGCATACTCTCGGGCATGCACAGAAAATAAATAAATAAATCTAAAACAAGAGCATCAGCACAATTTATGCTGGCTGTGAAGACGGCTGACATAAGGACAATTCTTTTAAAAAGAAAAGCAAAAGAGTAGAAATTGAACTTTGAATTCCACATTGTCTGCAAATAGTGTACCACCAATAAGAATTATTTATTGATACATTATACAAGAACAGACTGGATTTGTTCTGACTACATCAGAATGAAAATAAAGAGTTCAATGTGCTGGCAACTGTACAGCAATAACGGAAGCAAATGAAAAGCCTCCAGTCGGAGGGCTTCTCACTCTGCTCTCTGTGTATGTGAACAACAGAAATCATACATTAGCTTACATAACGCACTTTATGAAAAATTCTACAGAAAGCTTCAAAACAATGACTAGTCCTGTGAGAGTGATGGTAAGCTAGGCTGGCCTTACATTATACCCAGCTTTACATACAAAGCCTGCATGTATTTATAGTTTGAAAATCTGCAAACAGTCAAATTAAAACACACAGAATTGGCTCTGGCACTGAAGTGCTTGTCTAGCATGTATAAGGCCTCGGTTGTAAAATGTAAGACAAAAACACAAAGTCCGAGGTTTTGATCCCTAACACTATACAAACTAGAATAATAAGATTCAACAGACAACTAGGAGAGGTGAGCATTTCTTTGCTCTTAGGATTCTCCTGAAGCCTTAATACCTGGCCTCTTTATTACATAAAGTAAATCAGTAAATGCTTACTGTAATTCCCTACCAACAGTCCAGAGTTTTGAGTGGCTGGGTTTTCTGAGAAAATACTCTTTATCATGTTTTAAACTGTTAGATGCCATGCGAGTTCCAATGCTACTCGGAAGTAAAGAAATAGTGGAAGAATTTCAAATATGTCTTTAAAGTAAGTGACTATGGAACTGTCACAAAAATATGGATTTTTAGTCCTCTCCCTGGCACATTTTGTTTTTATTAATACATTACAAAAAACAGTATGAGAAAAGTAATGTTTGAGAGATCCTAGACTATTACCTAATTCACTGAAAATGGAAATAAAATGCATATGGCAGACAGCAATGGAGTCCACACTCAAATCAACAGCAGAGAAGGTTGGACCTCAGTAGGATCTGGAAAACATTACATTCAATTAATAATCAGCTTACCCAATTTTTGTCTTCTCTTTCAACTTAGAACACGGTTTTGATTTTTTGTTGTCTCTGTCTTTCGGCTTAGATTTCATCCTCCGACCTCTCTTTTCTTCTTTCCCTTCGACTGAAGCACTAGGAAAGTTCTCGGGGCTCATTACTCGTGGAATATTACGTTCCCCTCGCTCCTTTGCTCTTGCTATGGCCTCTGATATTATACGATTAGCCTTTTCTTGCTTGCTTTCTGATTCCACCTTTTTTCTTGGCTTCTTCTCAGACATGACCCTCACCTGGGTATTCTGCAGCTTAGTGTATGTCCCAGAACCATCACTCTTCTTGGAAGATGGAGGCTAGAGAGAAGAAAAATTATAAATAGAATATACCAAAGTATATTTTTAAAAACTGACATAATGTCTGAAATTTTTAAGTTCAACAGCAGTAAAATGACAAAGCTGACATGTGAGTGCCACAAACAAAGGTAAAGTGAGGCTCTGCTCACCTGAAGTTAGGAGAGAGCACAACTTAGCTATTCACTTGCAAATAAAGGTTAAGGGGAGACAGACTGGTTGATGATATTCCTAAGGAATTCTCAGGTTCCAGATTTTGCCATAGAAATACAATTATTTTAATTTTTTTCCCTGTAACTATTATTTACATTTAGGATGAAAGTCTTCTCTTTCATCTTTCCTCCAAAACTCGAAATTAATAAATTAAAAAACAGCTATTGTAACTTAGAACCACAACTTAAAAAAAGAAAAACCTGTTTTAAGACAAGGAAGAGAACACAAAATTATTTTAATGCAGCAGCATAGCTAGCTAGTTAGTAAACAGGCATTTTCTTATCTAAAATCAAAGAAAGTTTTAGTTTTCCCATGAAAGAGTTAAACGTGGATTTTTGTCCTAATTTTACTCAAGCTATTTTAGAAAGAAACAAACTTTACAATTTTATATTATAATTATTAATATTTTAGCAATCTCACAGGAAACAGATCAAGAGCATTTTAAAAGAATTTCCTCTCCAAACACACATTCATCCATATAGGCTTAGATCACAGTTTTGTTAGGTTCTTACCCGTAAACATGCCTGTGACTACAGCAGAGAAAAAACCCAGGAATTTCCAAGCACATTTTCATGCCGATTCCAGTGTGTTCTACTGGGGGTCTTTTCTATACCTGCCTCATCAAGGTGTCAGAGCAGTGTCACAGCACTGGGGACGGAAGGGAGGCTTAGACACAGTCTCTAAAATGCCACCTTAAGGCCTACAGACGACAACAAATAGCCCAGGCTGAGAAAACAGCACCAAGCTCAAGATGGCGATGCAGTGCGACTCCTGCCGCAGCAGCAGCCAGTAACGAGGAGGGTTATTCAATCCCATTAGCCTTTTAGCCCAAAGAACCCCTCCTCCTCCCACTCATTCAGGCTTCACTTACCCTTCCTCTTGGCCTCTTCACTGAAGACATTTTTGGCGTCAGACAAAGGCTTGCCCTCTGCTTTTTCACCACCCCAGGCAGTGCTCAAGGAAAAAGCATTGAGAGAAGACTCCTAAATGGCCTATTTAGCAAGCTGCAACCAAGAGATGCACAGCCGTCCACAAATACACATTTTGATTTATCAACACATTCCTGCCTTGGCAAGTTTACGTCTGCTGTTCATCCTCTTTAGCTAGGATAAAGGCTGCAAGCCCTCCTACAAGCTGTTTCCTCAATAGCTGTAAGCAGATAGCCAGATTCCAACAAAGCACAGAAAGAAATGAATGCACAAAGCATCAAAACGCATCAGCATGAATATTAGAGATGTCGTTAAAAATACTGACTCCTTCTGCGGAAGTAGGCCAGCAGATGGTGCTACCAGTTATTATTCCATTAGACTCTGCAGTTTAACCCCCAATGGACTGTTCTTCCCTCCGAAAGGCGTTAACTCTCAATCTGCCACTCCCTAAAGTCAGGCTTTAAAAATACTCATGAAAGTATGGGTTAGGTTTTTTGTTTTTAAATCATCTGGGAACTAAATCAGTGGAGAAATGGTTTTATGTGGCTGAGTATTTTTTTAATCCAATGCAGTTTTTAGCAGAGAAAAATAGTTTTCTTCACAAAATTATAATAAAACATTTAAACTACAAAAAGTAGGTGCCAATAAACAAAGGGTTAAAGAGCAGGTCATGCAAATGACCATTTAACAAGTGACTAGTTCAGAATTAAGTCTCTTTCCACAGCATCTACAGGCAGCAATAACCCAACAACTTATATTTTTTAAAATTGAGAAATAAAACTCCTTTTATTATCGCCAAGAACACATTATTTTCCAGAAAAAAACTCAATCACTTTGGCCTTTACCCTTCATATTCTATTTTAAACCTATGACAGATGAAATTTAATGTCCTGTTAAAAATAAATAAATTGACTTGAATTTGTTTTGGTTTTTTGTTTGTCTATTTGAGACACAATCTGACTCTGCTGACCTGGAACCCACAGAGATTATTCACCTGCCTCTGCCTTAGAGAGCCTCAGATTAGAAGCATCTGCCACCATATCTGACTCATGAATTTGATCATTGGTAAATTTATATATATGCATATATATGAGACTATTTTAGTAAGCAATATCTTTAAATAGTTAAAACCTCACTATTTCAAAATCCAAGTTTATCTTTCTGTTGTTGTTCTGTAGCCCAGGCTGCTGGCTTTGAACTCAGAAATCTACCTGCTTCTGTTTCCCAAGTGTTGGAATCAAAGGTGTGTGTACCACTACCAGGCTTTATCTTTTTATTAATGCCACCTTTACAGCTCTTCCTTGAAAGTCATCTGACATTGGTATGAAAACAGTGTTTTATCATTGTTCCTTTTGAGAAAACTAAAGGTTACAAGAGAAATGTGACTCTCTGAACAGTCCTGGAAGGACCAATCTGGACTGCATGTAAGCAGAGTCAAGGGAGAGGAGCCCTGGCCTCACTTAGTAATTAGTTAGTGCCAGGCACTGATCTAAGTATCTGTGGATACTAACTCATTTAGTCCTGAAGGAAAAACAGGTAATAACACTAAAAAAGAGGTGGCAAACTGAAGAGGACAGACACTGTTGTAGTTAGAAGGACATTAGGTCAGAAAGGACAGAAGAACAAACAACCACAAAAATATTGATATAAGCTAAAACACTTCTTATTTGGCATCAAGTACTATTCTCCCAGTTCCTAAGAGTTCACACGCATTGACCCAGTTGACATTTAAGGCTGATCGGTTTAGGTTTTCTATTGCTGTTAATTATTAAGTTATAGATAAGGACACTTGTATGAAAGAAGTGACTTGCTTAAGGGTCCCACTAAGGGGAGCTAGACAGGAAGGTGGCTTAGCACTTAAGAGCACTAGCACTCACTGGCTCCTCTTCCAAAGGACCCTGATTTAGTTCCCAGAAGTTCACAACAGCCTGTACCTCCAGCTCCCAGAGCTCTGATGTCCTCTTCTGGACTCTAGGCACTAGGAATGTACACAGTACACACATATACATGCAGGCAGTGTACTCATACACAACAAAATAAAATAAAAAAAAATTTAAAGATCTCATTGCTACTGAATAGGGGGACATAGATTAGAACACAAGACATCCTCTTTAAAGAGACTGTGCTTTTTAGCTATGCTATATGGGACACAATTCAATCACAGTAATTTATAGGGATCAACTTAAATACAAATAAAAGTGAGAAGTTTTCTCAAGACATCAGATTGGTAATAATAAAGCTAGGATGGATTTTTTTTTTAACTCTTTCCCATGTCCTTTCAAAGATGCAGAGATCAATTAGGTAAGGATGGAATATGCTCGAGCTGCAAGAAGAGTCAATGGGTTCTCTGTTTACAACACACCCAAGAAGAACCTGGAACCACTGTAATGAGGGGCACAAGCCATTTCCTCTCTGCAAGTGGATCCCCTACATGTGAAAAAAAAAAAAAAGAGTCAAAAGCTCGTGTCTGGACCAAGTTCTGGTATCAGAGAAGGTAAAAGGAATGGGAAAGCTAGTAGGAAAAGTGTATGTGGATGTCATTCTTTTCATGCTGAGTTTCAGATGGGGAGCACTGAGATCTGGGGACTGACGCTAGAACCTTAAACAAAGAGTAGTCTGGGCTATCCTAGGTATATGGCTCAAATCCTAACTGGTGAGAGCAAGGCAATATCTGAACTCTGTTTACACACACACACTCACACACACACACACACACACACACACACACAGAGTGAATCCCTGCTGTTGTCTTTCCTCCCCTTATTTCCCTTGGTGCTCTTGTCACAGATCAAGGACAATTCCCAAGCCATCTACTTTTTCTGACAAGTTTCTCCGCAGTTTCCACTACCTTACTGAAACATAACTGCTTAACAGTTAATTTTATCGGTAGAACAGTGTGTGATCAAGCAGTTCTTCTGCTACTGGAATTCAGGACTTTAAATAAATTATATTCCCATGCAGTAAAAGTAATTTTCCAATTTATATAAAAATACAAATATAGTGTTATCATTTTGTCTACTTCTAGTCTATGCATTAATCAAATCCTGTCAGACTCCACTTAGTTATAGTTTGTTCCCCTCCCCTCCACAGCCTTGTTGTATTAACTTCCCATTTGCTACACTGGGATCAGGTAGGAAAATGTCAGTATTTTAAAGTATTTGGGGATATGGAAGATTGGACCTGCACCCTCTGTTCCATGAGATCAGGTAAAGCTTCTTGAATGCGCTGCAGTTTTTCTGTAGGTCTGTGGCATGGTCCTTCCTTAGTGTACTTCATGCACTGGGTTCAATCCCCAGTGTGAAATTATGAAAGAAAGAAAAAGTGAATTAATTCTCCTGTCACAAAAGGTAAATAAGTGCAAATATTCTATAATAACTTGATACCAAAATGTAAAGGTATTTTAGTTGTTGACAATAAGCTGATGTCCTCATTTTCATTTTTAGCCAAGGCTGGCCTTACCTGGACATCTTCAGAGCTCGAATTACAGGTGTGTGCTACACTCCCACACCAAGCTGAGACTTGCTTTTAAACAGGGAAAAAAATTACACTTATATCAAATATTTCCCTGAGTTTTATGTTGATTTATTTTCAGTTTTTTTTCTAGAGTGATCACTTCACTTTCCTTTCTTCATCTCTGTGAACTGTCATATAAGTTTATAAGTTCAAATTCTAAGGTTTCATCTTGTGATCGGAGTATCCAGCTTTCCCTAGTAGCTAACAATGACATTGCTTATTTTCTTTTCGGGTTAGAACTTTGAGTTGACAGTGATATGGTAGTCCAAGCAAGTAGTCTTAAAAGCTGTGTTTCTGAAAGCCAACAGTATTTTGCCCAACTTTAGGAAAGAAAAATCAACATATACCAGTACACGATAGACGTACCAGTAAAATCCAGAGGAATCAGTACATTTTGGAATTTGGAAAACTATTCAAGGTGTCTGCTTCTTTCACAAAGCAATCGTAAGAGAGAAAATGAAGGAGGGGATGCAAACCCAACTGGAAGAGTAATAATATGAGGGGTAAAACATAAAAGAAATAAGAGAGATTTTAAAAAGTTATCCACCAAATGCAATGAGTGTGTGGGCACTATCTATTTATATGAGCAACTCAAACAAGCATACATTTTAAGCCACTGAGAAAATCTAAGTCTGACTGGATGGGACGATAAGATGATACGAGTGACAGGGAGCTGCTAAGCTGGCTTGATACTTGACTTCTGTGTACTCGTGAAATGACAGCATAATTAAACTTTAAGTTATATTCTAAAATAACAAGTAGTTTATCATGGCAAGAAAATTAGACACGTGGAAAATAACACGGTTAAAAATGTGGAAAAATAATAAACAAGGTTAAAAAATGTGGAAAAAGTAATAAACAGGGTTAAATGAAGTGATGTGTTATGATAAATATATCTAGACCTTATGCAGAGGGAGTCAAAGAATCAATAAATGATTACAGAATGCTAGGAACCAAAGATGCTGGCACATAGCTATGATCTCAGCACATGGAGGCATAGGCAGGGAGACAGGTCTGTAGCCAGCCTGGTCTATGTAATAAGTCCCAGCCCTGCCAACTGCTATGGAGTAAGGCCTATCTTTAAAAATAAGAGTCTGAGCACCTCAGAAGACTAAGGCAAAGGACTTGTAAGGATGGAAAAGAAGAAGGAAGGAAGGTGAGTAGGATCAAAGGAAGAAGGAGGAGAAGAGAGAGGTTGAAAAAGAACAGTATATATGGCTACTGCAATACTAGAATCCTGTCATTTTTCATTGACAAGAAAGCCATGCATATTATAAAACAATATATATCTCACCCTATATATCTCACCTTATATATCTCATATACCGTTTCTATCACTTTTTAAATGTGCTCAATGAAGAATATGTATTATATCAAATCAAAAACTTATCAAGTTCATTACTTGCTGAAAAAAAATTCAAAAAATTCTGAATCCATTAACCCATCCTTAACACAAGAAGTTCTTCTCTGTATAATAATAATGAGTTACGAAACTGAGTGCTGTTTGCTTGTGTAGTGCTGGTACATGCCTTTAGTCCTAGCACACAGGAGGCTGAGAGGCAGAAGGATCTCTGAGATCGAGGCCAGTCTGGTCTACAAGTTATAGGATAGCAAGGGCTACACAAAGTGACCCTGTCTTAAAAAACAAAAACAAAACCAAACAAGCAAAAAAGAGTGTCTGGTGCTCTTGTAGAGGTTCTGGGTTTGGTTCCCAGCAACCTCATGATGGCTCACAATTGTAACTCCAGTTACAGAAAATCCCAACACCCTGGGCTGGGGAGATAGCTCAGTGGTTAGGGCATTGACTGCTCTTGAAGAAGTCCTAAGTTCAATTCCCAGCAACCACATGGTGGCTCACAACCATCTGTAATGGGAACTGATGCCCTCTTCTGAAAAGAACAATTGTATACTCATATACATAAAATAAAAGAACAAATATTTGAAAAAAAAAAGAAAGAAAGAAAATCCAACACCCAACACCCTCTTTTGGGTTCTACGGGCACATCCCACAAACAATACACATACATAATGCTGGTACTCACACAAACACATAAAAAAGAGTAAGTAAACTGGGCATAGTGGTGTACAGCTTTAATCCCTGAACTACAGAGCAGAAGCAGGTGGATCTCTGTGAGTTCAAGGCCAGCCTGAGAGTGGTTTCTCAGAAAGGGTTTTTCTGTATAGCCTCTGTAGATCAGGCTAACCTCGAACTCAGAGATTTGCCTGCCTCCACCTCCTGAGTGCTTGAATTATCTCCTTTCCTTGATAGGTCATAGTCATTATTCTCCATGGCTTGCCTGTGTACTACAGTGTTTTTGAAGTATGAGCTATCATCTCATTATGGACTATCAGTTTAGGAGAGTAACTAATATTCTTTTATTTTTTTTAAAGGTTTATTTATTATTATATGTAAGTACACTGTAGCTGTCTTCAGACACTCCAGAAGAGGGCATCAGATCTTATTATGGATGATTGTGAGCCACTATGTGGTTGCTGGGATTTGAACTCAGGACCTTCGAAAGAACAGTCAGTGCTCTTACTGCTGAGCCATCACTCCAGCCCCAACTAACATTCTTTATAAACAAATTGGACTGGTGTTCTGTCAGACATTGGTGTTATCTTTTTATGTGTGCACGCATGCATCTATAGAGGTTAGAGGAAGATGTCTGGTGTCCTCTATCATTTTCTGCCTTATTACCTTAAAATAAAACTTTAGCTTATCATTTTTCAACAAAGATGACAGCCAGTAAGGCCTGATAATCTTGTTTCTGTTGGGGTTACAGGTAAGAATAGTCCCACTAAGCTATAAAGACACAATGTGAGTGCTGAGGACCAGATTTCAGCTCTCATATTTGTACATCAAGGGCTCTAACCTCCTAAACCACCACCCCAGTCCCTGATGAAATCCTGCCATCTCTCTCACAACCTTTCATATCTGTTCAGAAATATTTATTGAATATGTTCAGAAGTAAGCATTGATCCTAGTCCAAAAAAATTTGAAAACTTATTCTAAAAGGTTACTGAATGAGTTCATTTCATTTAGTGGCTAGTTTTTTGTCAACTTGACACAAGCTATAGTCATCTGAGAGAAGGGAGCGTCAATTGAGAGAATGCATCCAGAAAATCGGGCTGGACATAAGCCTGTAAAGCAGCAGTTCTCACCCTGTGGGTTACAACCCCCTTGTGGGGTCACATATTAGATATTTGCATATCAGATAATTATGATTCATAATGGTAGCAAAATTACAGTTATGAAGTAGCAATGAAATAATTTTATGGTTGGGGGTCACCACAGCATGAGGAATTGTATTAAAGGGTCACAGCATTAGGAAGGTTGAGAACCACTGCTGTAAGGCATTTTCTTAATGAGTGACTGATGGGGGAGAGCCCAGCCCATTGTGAGGTGCCATCCCTGGGCTGGGGGTCCTGGGTTCTCTAAGAAGCAGGATATGCAGGCTGTGAGAAGCAAGCCAGTAAGCAGCACCCCTCCATGGGCTCTGCACAGCTCCTGTCTCCAGGCTCCTGACATGTTTGTGTTCCAGTCCTGACTTCTTTTGATGACTAACAATGAAGTGGAAGTGGAAGCCAAATAAAACTTTATCTCTCCAAGCTGCTTTTGGACGTGGTGTTTCATCACTGCAATAGTAGCACAAACTAGGAGAAGTCGAAAGGATGCAGTGCAACTCAATGGAAGTTATTTTGTTCTCTAGTAGTTTGGAAATTTGGCTAGAAGATAACTATAGAATCAAAGGGGGAAAGGCTTAAATTTTACATCAGGGAAGAGAGCTCTTTGGAGAACTGTGTTCTATGCACCTGAAGCAACACATGCCACACAGAATGCAAGATATGTGGTAAAAGAACAAGTGGATGAGGTGAATCAATTTGTCAAAGGCTATAGTTTTTTAACCCTTAAATGTAATTGTGAATTATACAATTTGTGTAAGAAAGTTGGCTTTGTTGGCCATGTTGGGCTACAATCTAAACAATTGGGAGGTAGAGGAGGAAGATTAGGGTTCCCGAACAGCATAGTGACAGTAGAATGTCTCAATATAATTAATTTGGCTCAGTCCTTAATTTCTAGGAGTAATTCATGTTTTACTTAAAAAGATTGCCACCAGGCAGTGGTGGCGTACGCCTTTAATCCCAGCACTTGGGAGGCAGAGACAGGTGGATTTCTGAGTTCGA
>NW_022196905.1:229340304-229358258 GCF_008632895.1 Mastomys coucha | reverse complement strand
CCAAAAAAAAAAAAAAAGAAAGAAAGAAAAGAAAAGAAAAAAATGGCTATCAAACTGATTTAGATGGAAGGATTTGGGTTATAAACGTATATACTAACCAGGCAGTGATGGCACACACCTTTAATCCCAGCACTTGGGAGGCAGAGGCAGGTGAATTTCTGAGTTTGAGGCCAGCCTGGTCTACAAAGTGAGTTCCAGGACAGCCAGGACTACACAGAGGGGAAAAAAAAAGTATATACTATATAAGTTCATTTGTACAACATTTGTTTTTCTTCTTCTTGTCTTTTCAAGACAGGGTTTCTTTGTGTAACTACTCTGTAGACCAGGCTAGCCTCTAACTCACAAAGACCTCCACTGCCCAGTTTGCACAACATTCTTGACGTGGCAAAACTATAATAGATTACTTAACAGATTAGTGGTTGCTAAGGATTAGGAATAGGAGAGAGAGAGAGGTGCGGTTATAACAAGCATGCTCTTAAGGATGCTGGTGGTGATGAGTGACTACAAATAGTAAATAAATCAATGAATTTATTCATTTACTTACAAATGTTAAAGTTTTATAGAAATGCATGAGGTAGGCTGGAAACATAGCTTCAGTAGTAGAGAACTTGTTGAAAAACACATCAGACCTTAGTTTGGTCCCCAGCACTGTAAATCACCCAACCAATCATAGATAGCATGTCAAACTGAGGAAGTCTACAAAATTAATGGGTTATTTCTATTAGCTGGCTCTGCTTCATTATATTGTATACTGTATTTTATGATGCTACTATTAGTCAGGAATAATGACGCAAGCCTATAATATCATCATTCTGGAGGTAGAGACAAGATGACTAGGAGTTCAAAGCCATCCTGGGCCATATAAGGCCATGTCTTAAACAAGCAAAACAAAACAAAACAAAACAAAACAAAAACACCATTGTAGAAACTGAGTAAAAACATAACACTGGTTTTTTCTGCATTTTTTCTTAAAATTGCATATGAATCTATAATTATCTAAATTATCTTTTTAAAAAATTATTTCAAGAACTGGTAAAATGGCCCAGTGAGTAAAAAGGAACTTGTTGCTAGACCAGAACACTGGAGTCCAATCCCCAGAATCCACACAGTGGAAGGAGAGAAGCAACTCACAAAGTTGTTCTCTGACTTGTATATCCATGCCATGGCATGTGATGGACCCATCAACACATGTGCATGCATGCACATATACACATACAGACTAGCAAAACAATTTTTAAAATATCCCAAAATAAGAGAGGAGGAGAGGAAAAAAGACAAGGCACATGCCCCAAGTAAGGAATAAGATAATAAATGTGTTTTTTTAAACCATTATATTAAGTACAATCTGGTACCACACAGCATTAGAAGAAATATATTACAGCCAAGTGTGTTGATGCTCGTATTGAATTCCAGCACTTGGGAGGCAGAGGCAGGTATATCTCTGTGAGTTCTAGGCTAGCCTGATCTAGAAAGGCCAAGACTATGTAGAGAGACCCTGTTTCAAAACGACGACAAAAACAGGAGATGCAAGAGGAAGGTGTGTGTGTGTGTGTGTGTGTGTGTGTGTGTGTGTGTGTGTGTGTGTGTGCAAGAGAGAGACAGAGAAAGACAAGTTCTCATGTAGCCAAGGCTAGCCGTGGATTTGCTGTGTAGCTGAGATAACCTTAGACTTGACCTTTGTTCCTCCATCCACTGAGTTGCTTGGATTATAGGCATATATAACTATGCCAAGTTTCTATGATGCTGGGTATCAAACCCAGGGCATACGAGGCATGAATTCTTCCCTCTGACCTACATCCCCAGCCTAGGAAGAAAGTATAACAATCAAAATATGAAAGAAAAAACACAAAACCATGTTGCAATCTGTATCTAACTTCTGGTCTCCATGTCTGAACAACAGTCATCTCTCCAAAACAGAGGCCCAGATATCTGCTTTTTTCTGTTTGCAAGCAAACAATGAAGTACTCTCAGATTTTTAGATATATTCTGCTAAAAACTCTGTATTTACTATTCTATTTGTCTAGAGTTCTTACAAAGACTTATCTTCTAAACTTCATATATAAAATTAATACATAATCCAGCTTGTTGATGCATATCTTTAATCCCAGCACTTGGGAGGCAGAGGCAGGTGGATCTCTGAATTTGAGGTCAACCTGGTCTACACAGTGAGTTCCAGGACAACCAGGGCTACACAAAGAAACCCTGTCTCAAGTGGTGGTGAGGAGATAATCCCTCAAATCACATTTAATGAAATGTGAAAATGACTGAGCCTCTGCCTTTATGGATATCCACTGGCTAATTCATGAGTATCAAGAGAGCAGCCATGTTATAGAAGCAAGCTCTCTTGGGTAAAGTTGCTGTGTCCCATCATGTGACATTTTCTGCCAGGCTATGATGCAAACACCGTGTCTACTAAGCAGAGGTCAGCACTGTGCTCTCGGCTTCTAGAACTGTGAGCCCAACAACCCTTCCTTCTAAATTACTTGTTCTCTAGGACTTTGCTATTGCAACCACAAATGACTAAAACAGTGCTCTTTCTCTAGTCTATTCAAAAACTCACTTTAGCACCATTACAGAATGTGGCCTAGTAGGAATGAGACCCATTCCATACCAAGTAAACAAAGCTTAATGGGAGATATTATTTTTATTATATGTAACTTTATCGCTATACTTACCATAGTACAGTGTAGTTATTTATAGCTTAAGGCCATATTCAGGTTGTATCTTTGGAATCTTACCTAATGTTTGATAGGCTCATATAACCTCCTAGATATGAATTTAAATGAGATAATTCAATTAATAGCACTTGAAACTACTAAGCAATTAGTAAATACAAGAATTAATTTTTGTAGTTAAGGTTAATGTTTCTTATATAGAGGAGTCTAGAGACTGGCACATCTAGCTAAGGGTCACACGCTTACTCAAGGCCCTAGGGTCAATACCCCATGCAAGGACACAAATCAGTAATGATGTGAAAACCAACTTTAAATGGAAAAAATAGCTGAGCAAGCATTTCACAAAAATGAAAAAATGTCACCAGGCAGTGGTGGTGCACGCCTTTAATCCCGGCACTTGGGAAGCAGAGGCAGGTGGATTTCTAAGTAGGCCAGCCTAGTCTACAGAGTGAGTTCCCGGACAGCCAGGGCTACATAGAGAAACCCTGCCTCAAAACAAAACAAAACAAAACAAAGAAAGAATGTCAAGAAACAAAAGAAAGGGTATTCACATTGTGAGACATTAATACAACTTCAAGCTCCTTAATTATAACAGTCCCTACAACATGATTTTATGTATCCAACATTCTTGAGGTGGCTGCCAGTAAACAGCTATTTGTATGATAAAAGTTTTTAAAAGCTGCACACAAATGTTTATAGGAGCTTTCTATTAAAAAATATTTTATATGTACTGGTGTTTTGTCTGCAAATGCCTGTGCACCACATGCATGAGTTATAGATAGTTGTGAGCTGGCACATGGGTGCAGGGAATTGAACCTGACTTCTCTGGAAGAATAGTCAGTGTTTTCAAACCATCTCTCCAGGCCCAGAAGCTTCTGTTATTAAAATCTGGAAACATCCTAAATCTACCATTTCCTCACCCTTCTGCTTTTAGTTGAGTAATGTATGAGGGATCTTTTTAGAGGGGGCAACTGTGTCTCACTCACTATGTAGGCCAGGTTGGCTCTGAAACCACAATTCTGCTTCAGTCTCCAGTGCTGAGGTCATAGGTGTACAGAACCACATCCCACTGATCACATCTTGATCACACAACACTGCCATCTAGCCATCTTTCTCTAAGCTCCTGCTGAGTACTTCAACTCCACTCCAGCCTTCATCACCATTTCCAACACACATTTGTGCAGACACATATAGCTGTTCAGGTCTTGGGCATATTCTAGACACTGACTTCTCTATCTGACAGGGAAGACCTCAACAAACAACAAAGCCTTCAGTAAACATGGCAGGCATTTGGGCCAATGATGTAACAACATCAGGATGTGTCAGGAAACTATGAATTACAACTACAATGGTTAATTAAAGAGACCGAAAGGGTGTCAGGGTCAAATGATGTAAGTATGAAATCTCAGCAATCAGGGAGTGGAGGCAGAAAGAGTCCAGAGTTGAGGCAAACTTAAGCTAAAGAGCAACAGACCTAATCTCAAAAACAAAAACAAACAAACAAACAAACAACCCCCCTAAGGACTAGGAATGTAGCTTTGTGCTAGAGTCTTAAAGTTAAATGGAGGGCCTGGATGGTGGGGAGGTAGGCATGCTGTTTGAAGGAGGAGGAGCATCTGAAATTCTCATACACATTATGGAATGTTCAATACTAATCACAGCACAGTCTTTGCTCTCCCATTTTTCATGTATGTATTCATGTGGTTTAGATGCATGTGTGGAAGTCGAAGGCTGATTTCTCCTACTTTATTTATTGAGGCAGGATCTCTCAAGCAATTTCAGTGCTCACTTATACAGACACTCTTGCTAGTCAGCTTGCTCTGGGGAGCCTATTTCTGCCTTTTGAGACCAGAATTCCAGGCTGGATGCCAATCTCACACTTGCAGAGCAAAGAGCAAGCACTTTAATCGCTGAACCATCTCCCCGGTTCAATTCTGTTATCAGTGCCCACCTTGCGTTCCCTTCCTCTCCCCCCTTTCTCTCTCTCTCTCTCTCTCTCTCTCTCTCTCTCTCTCTCTCTCTTTCTCTCTCTCTGTCTCTCTCTGTCTCTCTCTCTCTCTCTGTCTCTCTCTCTCTCTCTCTCTCTCTCTCTCTCTCTCTCTCTCTCTCTCTCTCTCTCTCTCTCTCGTGTGTGTGTGTGTAAAACAGCTTACTTTGAACTGTGTACAATGGTATACGTCTGTAGCCCAGAAATCAGGCAAGAAGCAAACACAAAAGGATTACTTTAAGTCCGATGCCAATCGGGTATATAGTGAATTCTACAACATCTTCAGATTTGAATTCTACAACAGCTTCAGAAAGAAAGGAAAGTTGGGAAAGAAGAAAGGAAGAGAGAAAAGAGAAAAAACTGCTTTTGGCTTTGGGAATATACCTGACATACAAAGAGTGTTTGCCTATTATATGAAAGATTTTAGAATATACATTAGCATAAAAACCAAAAAGGCGATCTTATTACATATAAATTCTTTCTAAAAATTTGCTTTGATGACTCAGTAGGGTCAAGAGCATGCACAATTCTTGCAGAGAACTAAGTTTCAGTTGCTATCACACAGACCAGAGGGCTCATATACTCTCTAACTAAAGTTGCAGGGGATCCAGTACCCTCTGCCGGTCTCCACAGGCACCTGCATACACATGGGACATATAAACTCACACAGGCACACATATTCATAACAATAATAATTTTTATGGTTTAATGGTATAAGTGATACATGAAATGACATAAACAACTCTAAAAATAACTATGTTCAATGGAAAAAAACACAGAAACACGAGTAGAGACAATATAATTCCATTTATATTGTCATAAACTGGCACAATTAATCTATAACAAAAGGAACACATCATGATTGTCTGAGTGTGGGATGAGAAGATAACTGCTTACCTAAGAAACTTCTTAGGACATGAAATGTTTTACTAGCTTGATTGTAATAAGGATCACACAGGTACACATAATTCTCAGATCTTAATAAATTATACTAAAATGGATACATTTTATTATATATAAATTGTCTCAATAAAATTTGACTTTCAAAAGGTACTATAAGAGGTAGACACATTCAGAACAGGATTAGTTTTACCTAGTTAGCAGCTTTTACTAGTTTTATTTATTTATTGCAAACTAAAATTAGATTGTATTATCCAGGGGCTGGAAAGATGGCTTAGCAGCCCACTGCCTACTCTTTAAGAGAACCCAAGTTTGATTCCCAGCATCCATATAGTAGCTCAAAACCATCTGTAACTCCAGTTTGAAGGGATCCAATATCAGCAGATACCAGGCACACATTAGTACATAGACATACATCAATGCAAAACACCCATATGCATAAAGTAATAGTAATAGTGATGATGCTAATAATAAATCTTTAAAGAAAAAGAAAGGAGCTGGGCAACGGTGACACACACCTTTAATCCCAGCACTCAGGAGGCAAAGGCAGGTGGATCTCTGTGAGTTCAAGGCCATCCTGGTCTACAGAGTGAGTTCCTGGACAGCTACACAAAGAGAAACACAAAACAAAATGAAAAGAAACCTGAGCCTGAATGCTTACCACACAGATAAGCGCATGTATGCATGGACACCCTCACACCAATATTCTTATTATAGAAGTAGAATTTGTAGCATGCACAAGATAATAGAAAGAGCAAGACAGTAAGCAAGCACATATTTGTGAGAAATAAGTCAGTCTGAGCAAGTGAGGGCTCAGATTGTCTTCTGAAGGAGTAAAGTAAGAGAGAGAAGCGCTCACAGGAAGAGCATAAGAAAACCATCACAAGCAATCAGAGTCTTGCCAAGCGGACTTCAAGAGTCTGTGTCCAAGACACCGTGAGGGGCTGAAGTACTCACTCACAGGATTCTTAGGGTGGGTGGTGGTACATGCCCTTAATCACAACACTCAGACAACAGAACCTGGGAGTTCTGAGGCTAGCCTGGTCTGCAGAATGAGTTCCAAAAGACAAGTGGACCTCAAAGAATGACCCCCATCACAAAAACCAATGAGTTTGGGAATCAATGTGGGCAGTGTTTGTTGGTTCTGTTGTAGTTTATAATTCAGGAAGTGGGAAGGGGAAGAAAACATGGTTCACTGTGGCACTTATTTTTTATAATACACAGTATTTCACAAAAACAAATTTAATACAAACATAAACATTCCACTGAAGATAGATTATAAAAATACTGCCAATATTAATTCTCAAGCTACTTTGTTGATGCTACTTCTTAAAAGCAAAACATATTTATCTCCTTTGCTGTAAGATATAGGGGAAAGGCTCCAACTAACTTCTGGCCAGAGGTTAAAAAATATTTTCTAATTAATTGCATTGTTTACTAATACAATCATCCAGATGGCCTATTAAAACCAAAGAAAAAATAAAGTTATAATTAATGAATTAAAAATCACAGACCAAAACAAAATGTAACTGATTACAGACCAAAAGTCGACTGTAGACACAAATTACTTTCAACCAAAAACTAGCAGCTAAAAGAAGGAAAGAGAAAGAAGAGGAATAGAGAGAAAGACTAAGCATGTAGGATAGAGTTTAGGAATGCAAACCTAATCTGTCTCTGTCTCTCTCTCTCTCTCTCTTTCTCTTTCTCTCTTAATAGAAAGGACAGATATCCCCTCCTTCTTTTTAGAACTTTGTTTATTTTGTTTGGGCTTTGTTTTTAAATTTTATTGATTTATTTTATGAATATGGGTGTTTTGTTTGTATACATATCTGTACATACCTGGCCAGAAAAGGGTATTAGAAACCATAGGACTAGAGTTCAGGATCGCTTTGAGCCACCATGTGGGTACAGGACTCAGGTCCTCTGAAGGAGTGGCCAGTAAAAAAAAAGACAAAAAAGAAAAAGAAAAAAAGAAAAAAAAAAAAAAAAAAAAAAAAAAAAAAAAAAAAAAAAAAAAAAAAAAGCCAGGCGGTGGTGATGCATGCCTTTAATCCCAGCACTTGGGAGGCAGAGGCAGGTAGATTTCTGAGTTCAAGGCCAGCCTGGTCTACAGAGTGAGTTCCAGGACAGCCAGGGTTACACAGAGAAACCCTGTCTCAAAACAAAACAAAAAACCAAAAAACAAACAAACAAACAAAAGAGTGGCTAGTGCTCTTAAGCACTAAGCCATCTCTCCGACCTGCAAGCCTAATTTACTATCTGAAAATTTATTCACATAGTACAGTTTGTCAAGAGCCTCATAAGAGCTTTATATCCTATCAAGTGATAAAGGAAAACAAATACTCAAATTCAGTATTCCTCACAATGTAAGTACTCATGATGTAGAATTAATAGAAAGAAGTAGCTGGCAATTTGATAAATAGGATATCTAGGCAAACTCCACAATTCGCATCAAGTTTCATGGTGAAATACAGGAGGTGTGACCTAAGACCACATGGTCACTACATCTCTGTAGTGGGAGTCTTGTGAGTATATGCCCAGGAGAAGTAGAGCTGGGCCATTTGACAGCTCTAACTAGTTTTGTTTTGTTCTTTTTATGAGATTTCCACAGTGCCTCACCAGCTGACATGCTTACCAATCGTAATGAAGGTCCCTTTTTGCCATATGCTCTCCAGCATTTGCTATGAACTAAGGACAACCATTTTGTGTTTAGATACACAGATTCGTGAGGCTCTCAACCTTGGACAGAGAAGTTGCTGCTGCTTTCTTTTAGTTTTTGAGGCAGTGTCTCTCTATGTAGCCTGAATTTTCTTGAACTCACAGAGTTCCTCCTTTCTGGATGCTGGACTTAAGATTGTACACCACCATGCCTAGGTCAAAGCAGCTCCTTGAGTTGGTAGTAATTAAAGCGGAGACTCAACCGCTGAAGCAAATGTTTGTGAGCTTTTAGCTACTAATGAGATGCCTATAGAAACCATCCCATAGCAATTCTAGAAACACGGGATGTCTTTCCGTCATCTGGTATGTTCTTCAATTTCTTCTCCTCCTGTCCTCTTCCTTTGTGCGCGCGTGTGTGTGTGTGTGTGTGTGTGTGTGTGCGTGTGTGTGTGTGTGTGCATGTGTGTGTGCGTGTGTGCATGTGTGTGTGTGTGTCCTGAAGTTACCCTAATAGATATAGTTTACCTTACTGGTTGCATTTCTTGCTAGATATTAAACTATTGTAAGTGTATTGATTTCTTTTGCAGCAAGCTTGTCGATATGGAACATAATTTTACATGGCTGGTGCCAATATTACTCACACTGTATAGAAAAAGATACTGACTTTGGAAAGACAAACAAATGTGCTCAGTATTATAAAATGAGTCATTTTTAACTAAGCTTCTTTCTGTATAGGTACACACACATGACGGCAGGCACCCACAGAGGCCAGAGATGTCTGATCTTCTGGAGCTGAAGTTACAAGCAGTTGTGAACTACTTACCTAAATTAAAATCATACATGCATTTTACATATCCATTAAAATGATGTTAAGCTGATCTTATTGGGAAGTTCCTATTCCACACAGTAAATTTTTATGAAAGATAATTTTTTAACTTCTTTTACTACTTCATTTAATTAGGTTAATTTTCTTTCTTCCTTTCTTTCTCTTCCTTCCTTCTTTCCTTCTTGCCTTTTTCGAGACAGGGTTTCTCTATGTAGCCCTGGCTGTCCTGAAACTCAGTCTGTAGACCAGGCTGGCCTGCCTCTGAGGCCACCTGAGTGCTGGGACTAAAAGGGGTTTGCCACCACCACCTGGCTTAGCTTTCTTTCTTATAGCCCAAATTAATGGGTGTGTGTGTGTGAGAGAGAGGGGGGGGGAGAGAGAGAGGGAGAGACAGAGACAGAGAAAGAGAGAGTGAGAGAACATACATATCTATTTTAAAGTATTAAATTCTTCTAAAGAGAATTTTTCTAAAACTAAGTAGACTGTACTCTTACTATAGCTCAGTCTGCTGTCTCTGTAAGTGTACAAACAAACCGTTCATTCTGTTAACTTATAGTCAGCCAAAGAGATGGCTTAGTGTTTAAGAGTGTATTGCTCTTGCAGAAGACTAGAGTTTTGTTCCCAAGACCCATATCATGCAGCTTGCAAGCACCCATACCTAACTCCAGCTCCAGGAGAATCTGATGCCTCTGGCTTCCTAGGGTGGGTACACATGCACGCACACACATAACTAAATAAACATTTAAATAAAAAAAAACCCAACTTGTTAAGGATAAAGAGAAAAATTATTTATTTCTCTCTTTCACAAGTAGCTAGGCTGATGACCAGTTTAGCTTCCTGGTCACTAAAGCCCAGTTCCTGAATGAAGAAACACAGCAGCACTGAGTAGCATCAAGAGCCTGTAGAAAGCCCAAGAAAAAGAAGAAACCACAGAAGAGGGCTTCCAGAACCCCAACATGCCAAAATCTGTAGTTTTCTAAGTCCCTTATATTTAAAACATGGTATAAATACTTGCACATTGCAGGCAATAAATTATAACTATTCTCTGTAACACAGTGTTTTAAATATAATGTCTCACCATAGAGGGGCATTGCTCTCATTCCTGGTCACCTGCAAAAGTACTACAGACTTTTATCTATGAAAGAAAATTGTGACAATAAGCAAGTCATGGCTTTTCTAACTCATCTTACTGTTAGTATATGAGGCTATAGAAAGATCTTGTCAGTCAGTATTCTGCTAGCAGCCTTCAAATGAAGATGCAAAACTCTCAGCTCTGCCTGCACCATGCCTGCCTGGACCATGCCATGCTCCCGCCTTGATAATGATGGACTGAACCTCTGAACCTGTAAGCCAGCCCCAATTAAATGTTGTCCTTTATATTGGTTATGGGGTCTGTTCACAGCAGTAAAACCCTAACTAACACAAAAGTTGGTGCCAGGGACTAGGTTGCTGTGATAGGCCTGACCATGCTTTTGTTTGGAAGAATGTGGATTTGGGGACTTTGGATTTGGAAAGCAGTGGAATGCTTTAAATGGGGCTTCATGAGCTATCCTAGAAGGAATGCGGAAGACTTTGTTCCTGAGAGTGATTGAATTTCGTAGATCTGCCCCAAGAGGTTTCAGTGGGGAATGTCATTATGTGGCCTAGAGAACATTTTTTTTGTGTATTTTTGGTGAAGAGTGTGACTACTTCTTGCCCTTATCTGAAGGGTCTGCCAGAGGCCAAGGTGAAAAAACTGACTAATTGCAGTAACAAAGGAAGTCTCAGACATGTCCATCATAGACTTTGTTCTATGGTTAAATCTCATGAAGAGCATTTTAAACAAGCATAGCAAGCTGAGAAAGGAAAAATATAAAATATATAGTTCAAGTATTAAAGGGGCACCAGGAGGTGAAATGGAGATGAATCCTGTGTTCAAGGATATTAAATAGAATTAAGGGAGTAATGGCCTTGTGGCAAGATTCTACCCAGCTAAATTTAGATCTAGGCATGGTAGTACAAGCCTTTAATCCCAAGAGGCAAAGACAAACCTACAATGTAAGAAGTTCAGGGTAAAGAAATCCAAGTTTGATGGCCCACACCTTTAATCCCAGTGCTTAGGAGACAGGCATGCAGATCTCAGGGTTCAAAGTCAGTCTATGGAGGAAGTGCCAGGAAAGCCAAGCTTAGGCAGTGAAGGAATTGGAAAACAGGAAGCTGGTGAGAATGTAATAGAACAAAGTGGTCATGTTCTACCTCCTGCAAGCAGCAGAACTCAGCATCTTCAGCCATATGGCCCTGGCTTTAGAGTCAACCATAAAAAGGACTACTGGGACTGCTGGTTAGTTGGAGCTAAGAAATTAGTGGTGATTAAGAAGAGACCAGCATCACTGAGGTGAAATCTTCTGGGAAGTGTTTTCTGAGAGCACAAAAAAGCTGTGTTCCAGAGATACTCAAGGTTGTATCTCATGCTGCAGCTGTACTTGGTAATGATTAAGAGTCACCCAGATAGTACTGGTTTTGAATGCATGAAGGCATCATGAATAACAGCTGAGTCTTGGCACTGTGAGAGGCCATGGAAGGCCATTGGAGACAGCCCAGGACTGAAAGCCTCATGCAAAAGAGTTGAGGCTTGGCACCACAAAGAAAGCCTGTAAGAGGCTATTGGTGAAGCCTAGTTGCATCAGAAGACCCCAGTGTATTGGAGATGGCAGTACCATGAGCTGATCACCAAGAATAGCAGCAGCAGTGGAGTGGATCAACCTAAGCTTAGAGTGCTACAGAGGGCAGAGCTGGAGAAGTGAAGCAAGCCCTTTGGAGGAGCCCAGAAGATCATGTGTGGATCCCAGACATTGAAACAAGAAGCTGTAACATTGGCCTTGGAGACGTCAATATGTTTGAGATGACAGAGCTGTGGGCTATCTGCTGAGGGAAGCTGCTAACAGGGAGTGGAACAAGCCCAGGAAAAAAAAAGTTTGTTGTGGTCAACAAAGATTAAAAAGGAGTTGGAAACCTAAAGACCACACTGACATCAGACATGGAGATGCAAAATCTGGAGTTTGCCCAGCTGGTTTCCTGTCTTGCTTTGGGAATTACAGTTAAGTAATTGGATGAGTCTCAGTAGAGACTTTGAACTTTGGACTTCTAACATTGTTGAGCCTGCTACAGACTATGGGGGCTTTGGAAGATGGGCTAAATGTATTTTGCATTATGCTATGTTTAGTTGTGGCCCCCATAGCCTCATGTTTGAACAAGCCTATGGGGGCCAGGGAGTGTGGAATGTGATGGTTTGCATGTACTTGGGCCAGGGAGTGGCACTATTAGGAGGCCTTCTTGGAGTAGGTGTGTCACTGTGGGTGTGAGCTTAACACTCACCCTAGCTGCCTGGAAGTCAGTATTCTGTTAACAGTCTTCAAATGAAGATGGACTCTCAGTTCTGCTTACACCATGCCTACCTAGACACTGCCAAGCTCCTGCCTTGATGATGATGGACTGAACCTCTGAACCTGTAAGCCAGCCCCAGTTAAATGTTGTCTTTTATAAGAAAAGAAAGAAAGAAAGAAAGATCTTGCCTAGTGCTAAGGTCCAAGAACCAGTGAGAGAGTCAGTTTGGGGTACAAATGCATATTCAAGTGGGGAGCCAATACCTGTTTAAAGACTGTCCTTTTTCCACAAATTGTAAAGCACTCCCTGTAGGGCAAGTGTGCAAAATATGGTCTACACAATTACCAGGGTGCACTTCAGGGAGAGCTGTAGTACATGTGTCCTGATATGCACTTGATACCTCTTCCTATATTAATGCTACTGCATCATGGTAAAGTATTTCTTCCATTTATAATACTTTCAGATTAGTTACTTAAATAGAGAAACCTAGGCAGTCACATTTCATTATTATAAAATAGCTATTTCAAAAATCTTGATTGTCTGAGTAAGCCAAAGTACAAAATAGAAATTGTCTAGCAATTTACCTAGGGTTAGAGGATTACTGCTTGGTTTTGATATTTCTGTCAAATCATCTAGATTAAAATGCCCTACTTTAAAAAAAATAGGATATTATAATTGCTACACAGAAGCTACACAGACAATTTAAATTATATACTTTATAATATGTCCTGAAACTACAGTGATAGAATTTTAGGAGTTGAAATAAACTACCAAGTTAGTCCACTCCCCACCTACAGAAATCCTCTTAGAAAAATTTTGGACTAGTATTCTACTACCCCACTTTCAGTAAAAGAGCTTTACTGGAAACATCTTCCATATGTTGCATACATGATCTCATTTCTGCTTGCTAGGCCTCATTCTGGGCTCTAAAGTCCTTGAACCATCTGAAGATAATTATTGGGTTTACCTTTTGGGACAATCTTTTAAGTTTTTTTGTTTGTCTTGCCCTGGGATTATTCTCTCTCTGCTAATGGATAATCTATTACCAACATTGCCTGAAGAAATCCATAGTTTTCTATAGCTAGAGGTTCTCAACAGTATAGGGGGGTTGAGGATTGGGGATGGGGGGGATGGGGATGGGGTGTGCCTACACCCTGAAAGAGGCCAAAGCATACTAGATTACTTCCTCTATCACTCCCCACCTTATTTCTTCAAGGCAGTGTCTCAATGAACTTGGAGCTCAGCATCTTTTGGCTGAACTGACTGGTCAGCAAGTCCCAGCAATCCTCCTGTTTCTGTCCCACATTATGCAGGAGTTAGTGCAACAGTATACTTGGCTTTTTGGGTGCTGGGAATCTGATCTCAGGTCCTCATGTTTGCTTAGCAAGTGCTCTTACTCACTGAGTCATCTTCCCAGCACTAGTAATGTTGAGTTTTGAAAGGGAAGAGGGGAAAATTAGCATATTATTGTTATATAGTATATAAGCATTAACATACTTACCCAAAGTGATAATGGAATCAAAATAGGAGGGGTTGAATTAACAGTGACTGTTTACTATGTACCCTGATGTTCATTATCTTGCCAAACCTGTTTCCTCCCAAGTAAATTAAAGCAAATGATCAAATCCAAATGAAATGTTCATTGTGATGGCCCAATATGTTAATAAACATTTATCAAGTATTTAGATATAGCACTTAAACTTTTTGCCAAGCACTGTCCTGTTAGCTATTACACTTTCTTAGCAGGACACTGTGATGTGTGGCCGTTTAGTTAATCCTCGGCTTTGGTAGGCAGAGCCAGAAAGATTGTAGCAAGTGGGAGGCAGAGGCTATCCAGATTTGTATAGTGAGTTCCAGGCCAATAAGCACTTCATAGGGTATCTGTCTCACTGGATACTTATGTAACAAAGTGTCAACAGTGAGGCTTGGATTCTAACTTTGTTTCTTAAAATTGCAATACTGTCTGTACAACAGACCTCACTGGCTACTTATATAACAAAATGTCAACAGTGGTAATCTTCCTTAACAACTCACAAGTTCTTAGTTCATTCTTTTCTTCCTCTGCCCCCTCACTCCTTCTTTTTCCTTTTTGAGACAAGGTGTCACTAAATAGTCCAAACTTGCCAAGAACTCTAATCTTCTGGCCTCAATCTCTAGAGTATGAGAAATCATAGTCATATCCCATATCTATTCCATATCACACGTGGCAATATTTTTTACTTATTTGTCTTTTAAATAATCAATGTTTATAACAACCTTGTATTAAATTAAGACAATAGTATCTTAAAAATATGCCTTGCTGCCAGATGTGGCTGTACACACCTTTAATAATCCCAACACTGGTGAGCTGAGCGGTAGGAGTGGAGACAGGAGGATCCCTAAGTTCAAGGCCATCCTGGTCTACATAGTGAATTCCAGTGGAGCCAGGGCTAGCTACACAGAGAAACTCTGTCTTGAAAAACCAAAGCAAAGCAAAAGTGCCCTCCACAGGCTGCCCAACCTAACTTTTTCATGTGTTTAAGTAGTAAGTATCACTGTAGTTTAAGAGGGAAAAGAACATCAAGAAGTTAAGCAATGTTAAGAAATTATCAGAATACAAAAGCTAACAGAGTATCATATAAAAGCATATCTAAACCAGCATTTCCAGTTTTGAATGACATTTTGAAATGTAGCCACCCTACATTTCTTTGCTATAGAATGTGTACTGTGAATTTTTTTTAAAGATTTACTTATTTATTATATGTAAGTACACTGTAGCTGTCTTCAGACACACCAGAAGAGGGCATCTCATCACAGATGGTTGTGAGCCACCATGTGGTTGCTGGGATTTGAACTCATGTCCTTTGGGAGAGCAGTCAGCGCTCTTAACTGCTGAGCCATCTCTCTAGCCCATGTACTGTGAATTTAACTCACATGTTATTTTCACTTTGCAAAGACAAAAACTAAAAACTGTTATAAAATAAAACAAAATATTTGTTATAAAAGAAATTTAAAAAAAAAAAAACCCTAGAGTGTTATTCTGTCAAAATTTTCTCTCCAAAAACAAAAGATAAAGGTGAGTGTTTTGTTTCTGCTTACAATGTTGTAAAGAATCACTTAGAAACACTGGCTGTGGCTTCTGCCCCTTTGCCCCACTAACCTATAAGCAGGCCTCTTTCTTAAGTTTTTTCTCCTTTTCAAATAGCAACTAGGCATGATGGCATACAAGCCTTTAATCCCAGCACTTGAGAGACAGAGGCAGGTCTCACTGTGAATGTGAGACCGACCCTGTCCACACAGAAAGTTCCAGGCCAGCCAAGATACATAGTAAGACCTTGGGATAAGCTAGTTGACATTTGTCCATATGACTGCCACTGAGGGAAAAGAAAAGGCAAAGCTTAGAAATACTCTTTAAACATGCAGCTTTCTCATCGGTTTTGTACATTTGAGTGAAGGACCACAGTGACTTTTCAGAAAGTAGATCAAAGAATAATCTCATTGACAGTACAAGATTTGTCTCAGAACTTACTTTGTTGGTATGTGTACGCAGCTGCTCAGCACAAAGCTCATGTGGAGAACTACTTCAGGGAGTCTGTTTCAAACTCAGGTGGGCAGTCACACACAGTGAGAGCTTTTACCTGCTGCCCTGTATCACCAGGCTTATGTCAGAATTAGTTTTGATCAAAAAAGAAAAAAGGACAATGCTCATGTTCTGTAATACCGCTCATAAATGTCTATAATAGTATGTGCTAGTTTAATCCAAAACGAAATTATTGCAAGAAATAGAGCTAAAGAAACCTGATTTAAAAACAAGAGAGAAAGAAAGAGAGAAGGAGGAGGAGGAGGAGGAGGAGGAAGAGAAGGAGGAGGAAGAGGAAGAAGAAGAAAGCTGGGCACAGTGATGTAAACCTTTAATCCCAGCACTTAGGAGGCAGAGGTCTTCTTTAATCCCAGCCTGGTTTACAGAGTGAGTTCCAGGACAGTCAGTCAGAGCTAGACAGAGAAACCCTGTTGTGCTAAACCAACACAACAATAACAAAACAAACAAAACAACAAAGAGCCCTGGAGTTGGAGAGGTGGCTCAGTGGTTAAAAGCACTAGCTTCTTCCAGAACACAGGTTTGATTCCCACTACCCATATAGGGACTTATAACCATCTATAACTCTAGTTCCAAGGGATCTGATGCCAAATTCTAGTCTCCTTAGGCCTCAGGCATATAAGCGGTACACACACACACACACACACACACACACACACACACACACACACACAGAGAGAGAGATAACACCTATACACATAAATTTAAAAAAATAAAACAGCATTCCAAATGGATTGCCCTTTGTAATTTTCTGGACATTGTTTTCATAGAAAAAAAAAGGTTAGTAGCTTTTAAACTTCATTAACTTATCAGTTCAGAACAAGATGATGTTTTTAAAAAATGATTTTAATTATTATATATGTATGCATATCTGCATAGGAGAGCAGAGGAGAGAAGGACGTTAGATCCCCTGGAGCTGGAGTGATAGGCAGGTATGAGCTGTCTGATATAGGTGCTGGGAATAGAACCTGGGTCCTCTGCAAGAACAATATGTGCTCTTAATCACTGAGCCATCTCTCCAGACCACAATGATTTACAAATGGAGTTTTAAAAGAATTTCTCTTCAATGTCTGTACGCTTATATGTTAGCAGTGGAGGAGGCCACTTCACTCATCTATATGACCTTGCAAATCTACAAAAGGGAGCCCTTACTTTCAAAGATGGAAACATCTTTAGAAAAACATGAATCGGAAGACAAAACAACAACAATAACAACAAACAACAAAACATGTTCATTCTTAGAAAAACCAAGCAAGAAAGAAAATAAGGCTAAGGGTTCATAATTGAATCACACATTGGGCAAAGCATTAGTAAGGGACTACATACAAATGATAGACTAACCTAAATTCTGTCACTGGAGAATGTCTCCAGAGCCCTGCTGACTAACATGCCCCTCCCTCCAGTAGAGGGAGCAACATCCTACACTCAGCAAGTAGAACAGAGCTAGGTTTGTGTCTTTAAAGAATAGCTAGGTGAGTTCTGGTTCCTTCTGGTCTCTCTGGGCTGGTGTCCTGAGTGGACCTTGGGCGCAAGCTCCTCAGCCAGTCCCACAACACACAGAGGAAGCCCCACTCCCAGGTGCTCTGACATGCCCAGGAATCCTAGGATCATAGAGACAGTTTGACTCTGAGGAGTTCTGACACAACCAGGATCACAAGAAGGACAGGCTCCAGTCAGATTTAGCAAGGGCAGGTAACACTACAGATAAACAGATGGTGGGAGGGCAAGTGTAAGAAATAAACAACATAAACCAAGGTCATTTGCCATCATCAGAATCCAATTCTCCCACCATAGCAAGTCCTGGACACACCATTACACCAGAAAAGCAAGATTCTGATGGTGATGATACAGGACTTGAAGAAAGACATAAATAGCACCCTAAAAGAAATACAGGAGAACGCAGGTAAACAGCCAGAAGCCCTTCAAGAGGAAACACAAAAATCCCTTAAAGAACTACAGGAAAACACA
>NW_022196905.1:229331872-229339271 GCF_008632895.1 Mastomys coucha | reverse complement strand
AGGAAGTGACAATTACTTTTTCTTAATATGAAAATTAATATTACCAACATATCTTAATTGATTGAAATAAAAAAATATGAGGAATTATAAATTTGTTGACTGTCATCCAAAGGTCTCTCTAATTTGTCCAATATTGTACAATCTATATACATTTTCAGCTTGTTTGTTCGTGACTGTGTCTGGCTGTGCACAACATAAGGGTCTTGAAATATTGCTTCTCCTATCTCAGCCTCTCTATTTGTAGTATTGTTTATTTCATGTTTTTACACTATACTATGGTTTTCAGAACAGTTCATATATTTCAAAAGTATTTATATATCCAAAAGAAACATAGACGATTAACTAGGGAGGTGGCTTGTAAGAGAACAACAAAGAGTAAGACTGAATGCTTTGCTTGACATTTGTAACTCATATCAAGTTTGAATACCTTTCTCTGAGATGAATGCTTTTCCAAATTATCACAGCTAATGAGCCAAATTCTTACCCTCACCTAATGTTTGTGCCACTCTCCAAGCAGAACCATTGTTCATTGAAACAGTTGGTGAATGACTTTATGAATAGACCATCTTAATACATATACCATTTCTTTTTTCTTTTTCTTTTTTTTTGTTTTTTTGTTTTTTTGTTTTGTTTTGTTTTGTTTTGTTTTTGAGACAGGGTTTCTCTGTATAGCCCTGGCTGTCCTGGAACTCACTCTGTAGACCAGGCTGGCCTCAAACTCAGAAATCCACCTGCCTCTGCCTCCCAAGTGCTAGGATTAAAGGCATGTGCCACCACAACCCGGCCCATATACCATTTCTTAAATGAATGTAACCTGTTCTTGTGGGCTGAGAATAAAGTCACTACTCAAGTCAAATAGCTTTGACCATAGCAGGAAGTCTGTATCCAAAAATCGAGCCTACAATTCATTTCTTGGTGCAGAACTGTCAACTCTCAGCTTAGCTATGATGGAGGTAAAATCCTTTGGTGATGTGAGGGTCATTGAAGTACAGCCTTATTACAATGAAATCCAATGTCTAAAAATTGTTCTTATTTTGGGCTTATACCACAGTAAGAGCCAAGATTTTAAACTCTACTAAATACAAAACAAACAAACAAAAAGACTTTATATATTTATGTTCATTTAAGAAAATACTAGTAGCGATATATTATTTTGGAATATACAGTTAATATGTTTGGAGTTATTTAAAATTTATATTGAGGAAAATGTATTTTCACTATTGCTGTAGATGAGAATCTACATAAGACTGTTAAATTGATTGTTGTTTTATATCAAACAACTTTTATAATACTTATTTTTATTGTTATAGTATTTTATAAGTTTTAAGGAATATGACAAAAAAGATATTGTAGGTATTGAAGGGGGGACCCCTGGGAGGACTTGGGGTACAAAAACAAAACAAGAATGTGATTTAATTCTATTTAGTTAAAATATGTTTTTAAATGTTAACAAATTCAGATAAATTGAAATCATGTAACTTTTCTCATCATAATGCAATAAAACTTAAAAAAAAAGAAAGAATAGCTAGGCATATCTTCAGTCCATCCACCTTAGACATTTCCAAGCCTGTGCATTGCTTCTCTGGCTCCAGAACGTAGAAACGTAAAGTAGACTTGATCTGGAAGCTTCTTTCCCGAAGAGTCTGCTTCCTAGTTGCAGAAAGTGCTCAGAAAGAGTTGTCATGGACAGTGTTTACTCAGCTGTGAATCTTGTCTGCTAAGCTATTATCTGCCACTAAATTATTCTGTGCCACTGGTGCAGCAGTGACAAGCCTGCTATGAGGATAACCAGCCTGCTGGACTGGATTTGAGATGCCCCACATCTGATACTGTAAACCTTGTCAAAAGAGATTATACCTGGGCAAGCCATAGGCCCAATGGAGAAGATACTGTTGTTTTGCTAAGTGGATATGATATGCCTATTAAAGTACCTTCTAAATAATCACATTTATGCCATTAGAGTACAGCCGCTGTCAGCTTTAACTCAGAGGAGTATTATTTTTGTGGTGGACAGCAATTAACTGGTCAAAGTGCTGGAAGTACATGAACATTGACTGTGCTGCCCTAAATGGGACATCTGTATGGCCAGTCCAAGGCTCAGAAGTGGAAGGAACAAGGTTCGGAGAACATTTCACGATAGGAGGCATAAAGACCATCATAGTGGAGGGCAGGGGTACAGTGCTATAAAATGTGGTCTCCTGGGCATGGTATGTCTACTGCAGCCATACACACCTCTTCAAAACCTGCACATGATTGGATCCATCACCAACATTCAGTTATGAAAGCAGGACAGGTTCACAAAGTCCTACCCCTCTCTGAGAATCCAGGGAGGGAGAGACATGTCCATCATTGTTGTAGCTACTGGCAAGGCGCTCCTTCTGGTCCCTATAAATGGTCCCTCCCCCATACTCCTGTAAGCCACTATAATGAAATCATTAGGTCACACCACAAACAAAAGAAAAAGGGAGGCTAGCTGGAAAGAGGACAAGGATCAAGAGAAGACAAAAGAAGCTATTACGGTGTTTGTTAATATGATCACACTTCATTATATGCATATACATATTATGTGTATGAAAAGGTTTTAACAAAGTTTTCTATTACATATAATTAATATATGCTATTAAAACTTAATGTTATTTGAAATCAAACAAAGCTGGGCTTGGTGACAAAGGCTTGCAATCCCAGATATGTGGAAGGCTGAACCAAGGGTTGTAAACTTATAGTCGGTTTGGACTACAGAGTTAGTTCAAAGCCAGCCTAAGCAATGTAGTAAGAACCTACCTTGAGCCAGGGGTGGTGGCTCACTCCTCTAGTCTTAGCTCTTGGAAGGCAGAGACAGTCAGATCTCTGACTTCTGTGTTACATGCTAGCCAAGATGACAAAGAAAGACCCTGTCTCAAACAAAACAAAACAAAATAAAATCTTTTTGGAAATGAAGACTAAAGAGGGCTGAGGATATAGCTCACACACACACACACACACACACACACACACACACAGAGCCCTGGCTGCCCTGGAACTTGCAGACCAGTCAGTCAGAGATCTGCCTGACTCTGCCTCCTCAGTGCTGGAATTAAAAATGTAAGTCACCACACTTGGCTATAAATAAAATAAATCTAAAAGAAAGAAAGATGAAAAAGCAGAGACATGCAGAAATGCTATACCTAGCTCAAAGTCAGACTTCTGAAGTATAAGGTGCCAAGAGTCTAATCCACAGGGTCTCATTCCACTCCCTGCACTCTGAACTATCTTACTATGATCATAATTTGGAGTTATGTCTTATTCCTGGGGTATCATTAACATTTTCTCAGTGTTAGCCTTCAAGGTCTTTTTAATGTTTATAGTAATCTACTAAATTGGTATATGATAACAAGTTGTGATGTTTCCAGTTCCCTGCTATAAACATAAAATACCTTTGGGGGCTGAGAGATTGCTCAGCAGTTAAAAGCACTGGCTACTCTTTCAGACGACCCTGGCTCAGTTCCCAACACCCACATGACAGTTCATAACCATCTGTACCTCCAACCCAAGGGGGATCCGACAACCTCTTCTGGCCTTTGTGGGCACCAGGCAAGCAAACAGTACATAGACATGCATACAAGCAAAACACCCGCACACATAAGATAAAATAATACATTTAGACAATATATTTTGGATATATTATTTTTGCTATGTTTGTGTTGGGCTTTTCAAAAGAGTCTATCAGTTAATAAAGGAATGTACATTATTAATTTCCCCATAAATATATCAGCATTGGGCATGAACATCAGGACTGGTGAGATGGCTCAGTAGGTAAGAGCACGTGTGACATGTTTGATACCAGAATCCCGATCTAGAATAAGGAGCCAGGGTCCCAACCTCTACACGCACCTTGAACTGAATGCTTCCTTTCACACACATTCAAACACAGAGATTAAAAAATGTAACAAAAACATTTTTTTGAAAGCATGAGCAGTCAGAAATTGTTTCTAATAAGTGAAACAAATGTCCATTTTATTATTTTTATAACACACTGAATTTTAACTGAAGTTCCATAGTACAATTTACAATTGTACTATTTACAATTTTGACTTCCTGGGGCTTTGATATGTGTTTAGTTTTTCCACAGTTCCTTTAATATACCCAAACCAACGTAAACTTGCAACCCTGCCTCAGCCAGCTAAAAGCTAAGACCACAGAGTTGAGCTCCATAAGGCCTGTTTTCTGAGTTTCTTCCTGTGCACTTTACCCAGTGATCAGGGAGATGTTAGGTTCCTACACAAGTCTGTATGAGCTTGTATAGGAACATCAATACTATGCCTATCATAGTCATATTAAAACATCTCCAAACTGTTGCTTCCTACTTAATTATTGTTACTAAGGTTTAATTTTGTTCCCCCAAGACAGGGTTTCTCTGTGTAGCCCTGGCTGTCCTGGAACTCACTCTGTAGACCAGGCTGGCCTCAAACTCAGAGATCCACCTGCCTCTGCCTCCCAAGTACTGGGATTAAAGGCATGTGCCACCACTCCCCGGCCTAAGGTTTAATTTTAACAAGATAGCCTTATAATAGAGTAAACACAAAAGCAATAAGACATATTAAATCTCACAGCTCCAAAATACAAAGAATTGCTTTTCAATAAGATTTAACAGCAAGATAAATCTGTAGAAACGGGCACACTCAATAGAACTCTGATTTTTAAAGAACTCTTGAAAGGTCTCATTTAAAATGAACTGAGTAGTAGCCCACCCACCCTTGAATTGCCAAAGTAAAAACAGAGGGCCACATACCTGTCGCTGTAAACACAGATGATTTCTGTTGTGTAAATGTTGATGGTTGTTAGACAGTGGGGAAGGCCAGCCCCGAGCCTGATACTGCAGCTGAGTTTGAGCCATGTCAGAAGGCCTCGATAGAAGATGTGAAGTGAACTGGCGATCAAGGTCATGATCTAAAACATGATTTGAATTATCTTGTCCAAATGGTGATTCGTCAAATTGGGGGAGGAGACCCTCCTGCAGGAGGTCTTCTGGGTCAAGTCCTGCAAATGGTTCTGCATGAGATTCCACTTGATGAAGTAAATTCTCTTCTAAAGATGAAAATCCATTAGTTTCCACATGGTCATTGAAATGACCCATTGGAGGTCCTGAGTCAACAGGATCTGGGAAGTTCATGTGCACGGGTGATAATTTTGAGTTGCTATAATTACCCTGAGGATGTGACGGATGCAAAATTTGAAAACTATTTGAATTCAGTGATGGAGTGGGGTTCAGGAGATGCTGTGTGGGCTCTTGCTTCATTCCCCTATGAGGCGAAAAGGAGTTACCTCCAGCAAAATCAGATAGAGCCTGGTTTGTATGACTGGGGGCGAGACCTGCAGATGACTGGAGGAGACTGCTTGGTGACACGTGACCACTGGAGAAGGAATAGTGTGCAGGGAACTGTTGCGAGTTACTCACAGAGCAGGGAGTCATACTTGGAGAAGGTCTGTTATAGTTGCCTTCCTGGTGACTGCTGCACTTGAGGAAGTGTGCAGGAGGGTTTGCAGTCGGAGAAAACTGCACAGGTAGAGTCTGCTGCGAGGATGGGGCGGTGGCTAGGTGGTTAACATTAACTCTGTGTGTGCCGGAAACATTAGCGTCTAGAAAATTTTTAGCCTGGCCAAGAGAGTTTTGCCCTGGGTTAAGGTTACTTCTGTTTTGTTGTGAGCGAAGGGAAGAACACTGTGTTTGATGTTCACTGGCCTGAAATAAGGCAAAATCATGGTGCGCCACAAAGCTTTTATTTTGATGTAGAGAGTGTGAATGTCCTTGTTGATGAAAGGGGGATCCATTTTGATTAGCTAAGCCAGTAGCTGTCTGGTGACCCCACATTGGACTCCCATCTGCTACATCTTGAAACAAGCCATTGGGTTGGTTTGGGGGATGGATTGGAGAGCAATTAAATTGAGAATGTGGAGATAATACGTGTTCAACTGGGCTGCCAAAAGATTGATTAACTTGATGAAACTTCATTGAGTCAAATTGATTTAACTGTTCGAAATCCGCCATCTTCTGATGTGTTGGAGTACCTTGAACATGGTTTAGTGAGTCTATGTGCAAAGGCTCAAACTCTGCACCCAAATTCAATTCGTCAACTAGTGAGACAGGTCCCGGTTGTACAAACGCATCATCTGACAAGCCTTCTAAAGTCTCACCAAAAAGATTAGCATCATCAAAGAAGTCCATCATTGGGTCTGTCATTTTGAAACTCCAGTGACAATTTAGGTTGTCCACTCCAAACAGAGTATGTTCAGCTTCTCTGTGGTAGGTATTACTGTATCATTTCTGAGGGTTGTCACCTAGTCCAAAATAGGCCAGTGTTCATTATTGCTCTACATAATGGCATGTCATGAAGCATCAGAATCCTAGGAAAATAAGAACAAAAGTAATTTAAATTTAGTAGCAAGTAATCACTAAGCTTCTATCAAAAAAACTTACAGAGTACTGTGTGTGCGACAATTCATTGCAAATAGGTTATTTAATACTCTGTTCAGAAGAAAACAGGCTCCTATGGGGGACACAACTATTCATTTAAAGGTAAAAATGCACATCACTTTACTTGAAATATATATATATATATATATATATATATATATATATATATATCATGATGAAAGAATGTAAAGAATGTAAAGTAACCCTAGGAATAGCAAACAGTGCGTCACACTCCAGGGTGAAATGTCTCACACTCTCAGAACCTCCCTCCATGCAGTGAGTAGGTTTATCTAGGCACTGCTCTTCAAAATGGTGCATGTTTGAGAGCTAGTGTCAGATATTCTTGGGTTAGTTAGGGGATTATTGCCACCTGCTTCAGGTTCCATGGGGTATATGTAGAAAACCGAGAAATGTAACTGTCAAGATACCATGAGAAGGTGACCCAGAATAAAGGAAACTCATTTGGTTTGGTTAGCTGATAATACTAGCCCAAACCTGCTTCAAACTACGCTGGAACATAGCCGCATGTGGTTCACATGGTGCCTTTGATTATCTAGCATGAAAGACCAGCCTGCCAGCTAAATGACTTAGGTATCTGTGAAGCAAATGCAACTATCTTCCTGTTATCAGTTGTATTTATTACTCCATCTCTAATGAAACTGCTAAATCACTAGGATTATGGATGTTTCATATTTTATGAACCAAACTATGCAAGCTAAAATAGAAATTCAAGCTAAATAGAAACAAGCAGGGGCCTGAGCTAAATAAGTAATAAACTGGTTTTAAGACAATCTAAAAAAAAATAAATAAATAAAGCTTAAGCTGAGCATTGGTGGCGCACTCATCTAATCCCAGCACACAGGAGGCAGAGGCGGGTGAACCTCTGTGAGTTGAAGCCAGCCTGGTCTACAGATTGAGTTCCAGGATAGCCAAGGCTATACAGAAACC
>NW_022196905.1:229327984-229331862 GCF_008632895.1 Mastomys coucha | reverse complement strand
AAAAAAAAAGCCCAGCCTCTAGATAACATCTCTACTAACTATGCAACTGTTGAGATGTTATTCTTTTTTTTAATTCTGAAAAGTAACAGCTATCAAACTTTTGTTTGTTTCGTTTGTTTGTTTGTTTTGTTTTGTTTTTGTCAGGCAGGGTTTCTCTGTGCAGCCTTGGCTGTCCTGAAACTCACTTTGTAGATCAGGCTGGCCTCAAAATCACAGAGACCTCCTACCCCTGCCTCCTGAGTGCTGGGATTAAAGCCACCACCACCATCTGGGTCAACTACCAAATATGAATAACTTATACCCAAATATTAATGTATTCTTAGTTGCAATGGAATCTACTGCTTTAATAAGCAACGTAGCCACGTTTAGCAGTACATGCCTATATTCCCAGGACCTAGATGGTTAGGCAGAGAGATCTCATGTAGACAGTCTAGACTACATAATGAGTTTTCAAGGACAGTCTGAACTAAAGTGGAAAAAAACTTGTCTCAAACAAAACAAAAACCAAGCACTTCATATTCCAACCAACTGGAGAAAACTATCCTGTGACACGGGAAGAAATCGAGTATAATGAAGGAGAAGTTTAAGGAGATAAAAACCTAGGTACTACAGCCATTCTTTAATCATAGAACAGAAGTTTAGTCACAGCACAAATCATAAGGGGAAATGGAAGCAGTGGCTCACAGAGATTTGTTCACCCTTAGCTTGATTTTAGGGAAAGTAGATACAATAAAACAATTACAAAAACAATATTACTGTATGACTTTTGGATTTCACTGGGTTATAATATACAATAATACATGATGCAAAGTACATCTACCATACTTGTCAGATGAAAACCTAGTTTTTACTTCTGCAAAATGAAAAGTTTTGATGTGAAAAGTTTACAAGCCCTATATGGCAAAGCATGATAGCATACACCTGTCATCTAAGCATTCAGGAGGCAGAGGCAGAAAGATCTCTGTAAGTCTACATAGCCAGAGTTACATGGTGAGAGTCTGTCTCAAAAACCAAAAACAAAACCTACAAACAACCAGGGTGGTTTTGAAACACACAGTCCCATCTTCTCCCATACTGAGATGGGAGGGTCATGAGTTCAAGCCCAGCTGTGATATTCTGGTGAGAGACTGTCTCAAAAATAAGTAAATAGGGCTGGAGAGATGGCTCAGCGGTTAAGAGCACTGACTACTCTTCCGACGGTCCTGAGTTCAAATCCCAGCAACCACATGGTGGCTCACAACCATCCATAATGAGATCTGATGCCCTCTTCTGGTATGTCTGAAGACAGTTACAATATACTTATGTATAATAATAAATAAATAAATCTTTAAAAAAATAAGTAAATGAAGAATACAAATGTTTGTGCTTCAAATGATACCCTCAGCAGCTGCCAGACTATCTTCCAAAGAGATAGTCCACATTCTCCCCAGTAATAATATGTAAATTCCACCCTCTCAGAACCCTGGCTCTCAAATGTGTCCTAGAAGAAAGAGAAAAAAACAACCCATGGGATACTAAAGAAACAGCCAAGCACATGCCTGTAATAATTGCTCTTCAGGAGGCCAACCTGAGCTACATGAAACCTCATCAAGGGTTGGAGAGGTGGCTCAGCTGTTAATGGTACTGACTGCTCTTCCAGAGGTCCTGAGTTCAATTCCCAGCAACCACCTGGTGGTTCACAACCATCTGTAATGGGATTTGATGCCCTCTTCTGGTGTGTCTGAAGACAGCTGCAGTGTACTCACATCTCACATATAATAAATAAATAAATATTTTTTTTTAAAAAAGGAACCTCATCAAACAAACAAAAACCAGGAAGTAATAAGCAAACAGATGAACCACCCATAGGAAAAAAAAGAAAACTTTTATAAATTATGTGTCTGATAAATAACTTATATCCAGCCAGATAATGGTGGTACACATCTTTAATCCCAGCATGCAGAGGGTGGAGGCAGAGGAGGAGAAGGCAGAGGCAGGCAGATCTTTGAGTTCCAGTGTCAGCTTGGCCTACAGAGCAAGTGCCAGGGTAGCAGGGCTATTCAACAAGAAAATCCTGTCTCATAAAATGTAACAAAACAAAAAAGAACTTATATTTAAAACATGTAAGAACTAGAATATATAAAACAGTTTTAACAAGTTTCTAGTAAGAAAATAGGCCAAAGCTTTTTTAAAAATCTGGATACTTCTCCAAAGATATATAAATCTCTAGTAATAGCATGAAAAAAATCCGATCTCATTAATAACATTGAACTATAAACCAAACCATTAAAAGATCACTTCTGGATCCCCCCTTAGTTAGACGAGGTGAAAAACACCAAGAAAATGCCTGAATGCAAGAGGCATTAAGCAAAAAAAGAGAGAGTAGTTGAACACACCTTTAGTGATGGGGGTATAGCTTCTGTAGAAAAGTCTGGTATGTCCTCAAAAATTTGAAAATAAAATTTCTGTACAGTTGAATAATTCCACTACTAGGTAAATACCCAATGGAATTGAAAGCAGAGACTTCAACACTAACGTGCATGTCAATGGCCAGTGCAGTATTTATTTGCAAAATCTAAAAGGGGAAGTAACCAGGAGTCTAACAATTGATAAGTCGATAAATAAAAGCGTGATATATTAATATAATGAAGTATTGTTAGGTAATAAAAAGAAGTGAATCTATTTCACTAGGACCTGATCGTATTGGCTTATGATCACAGTTACTTATAGATTGAAACTGAAAAGCCATGAATTCAAGGTTGGCCAGCCTGGGCTCCAGATTGAGTTCATAGCTGACTACATGACTTGCTGAGATCTTGTCTCAAAATTAAAATAAGGGCTGTAGTAGAATTCTTTTATAACACATATAAGGACCTGAGTTCAACTCCTACTATTACAAAAAATAAGTATCTGACAAAATTGAAACACTGACTCATAGCTCATAACTGTAAAAACCTTACAATTACAGAGGCTTACTCTGCACCTCCTCCCCTTTTTGAGACAGTTTTAATATGTGCTCCAGGCTGGCCTCAAACTTGCTATCTTCCTAACAAATCTATAGAGTCCAGTAGTGGATTAGTGGTTATAAGGCGAAAGGCAGGATGGATGTGTGGTGTGACTGGTGAGCAGTGAACATTGGCCATAGGTTATGGGGTTTCTTTCTGAGGCGATGAAGATGGTCTAAACTGGTAACAGTGATATTTAAACAACTCTGTGATTACTAGACACCACGGCTGGGTGTGGTGATGTGTGCCTGCAAGTCTAAGGAATCCTAGGTTGAGAGTCAGCCTAGACTAAAGGAGAAAGACTCTGTCATCAAAAAGGAAGAAGAGGCTCTGGAAAGAGTGCTCAGTTAAGAGAGTGCTCAATCCGCTTCCAGATGACCTGTGCCTGGGTCTTAGAACCCACAATGGGTGGCTCCCAATAGCCTGTGACTCCAGCTTCAGAAACTCTGACATGGACACACAGATACATGTGACATACACTAATACATACATACACATACATGCATAAATAAAAATAAATCCTTAAAATTAAAAGGATTGGGGGAGTGAGGGCAGTGAGATGTCTTGGCAGATAAAGCTGCTTGCTTTTATGATACATGTGCAACCACGCATACACACCATACTTATTTTCACATGTATAGCCAGACACATACACAAGAGTAATAAAATTTTTACAAAGGAGATAAGCCACTAAACTATTCCTTTAAATGGATTAAATCATATACTATGTAAACTACATCAATAAAGTATTTTAAATATATTTAATTGGTGTATAGTCACTATAAATGCTACAAGGCTTCATAAGGTCATACAAGTATAAAGTTTACTTAAGCATACTCCAAGTACCAGCCTCTTCTTTTTCTTTTCTTTTCTTTTCTTTTGTTTTTTTTTTTT
>NW_022196905.1:229324336-229327922 GCF_008632895.1 Mastomys coucha | reverse complement strand
GAACTCACTCTGTAGACCAGGCTGGTCTCAAACTCAGAAATCCTCCTGCCTCTGCCTCCCAAGTGCTAGGATTAAAGGCATGCACCACCATTTTTTTTTCAGCCTCTTCTTTCTTGTTTTTTTAAGACAATATAACTTTGTCCTTCTTTACGCTAGAAAGAAATCCTCTGTGGAGTTTGGTATAGTATATGTTTTTAATCTTAATGCGAGAGAGTTAAGAGGCAGGCACATATTTGTGAGTCCAAGGCCGTCCTAAGACAGCAAGTAGTAAGGCTGAAACAATTAATTCTTAGAGACATGGTACCTTGCTGGAAAAGTCCAAAGTATTCCTTTTATTAATCCACCTGGCCTTTCTATCCTAGGAAGGAATATAACCTAACTTCTTCCACTTGGGCGTGGACTGAGGGACATGCAGTAACCTGAAAGCTAGATTTCTGAAGCAGTCCTGAATAGAGTTCTATATCTTTAAATGACTTCAAGTGTGCTTCTTGGCTCTGCTCCACTGGGACACCAGAGAGATGACTTGGCTATTAAGAACCATGCTTTGCTCTTTCAGAGGACCTCAGTTTGGTCCCTAACATCTGCATCAGAGAGCTCACGACTGTTTTTAACTTTGGCTCCAAGAGACTCAACAACATCTTCTGACCTCATTAGGAAATGCACTTCATGTGCACAAATCTGCATTTTGACACATACATGTATAAATAATTAAATTTTTAATTAAAAAAAAGACATTTATCCCAGCAATCTGGAGTCAGAACCAGATGGAACTCAGTAAGTTCTAAGGCAGTCAGGGCTGCACAGTTAGACCTTGCAAACAAACAATAAAAAACAAACAAAAACACATCAGCATTTGGTTCACACACACACACACAAACACACACAAAAGTAACAATAAGTCTTACTGACTTTGTCATAAAAGAAAAACTCTAGAAGATAGTGTGCTGTCATTTACAAGGTTTCTTATTAGTAGCTGTAAATAAAAACAAAAAAGCCATCCTAAGTACTTGATATGATGACTAAATTTATAATACGTATTAAAATGTTTTCCACATCAAAGGAAAATGTCACCTTTACTACAGTTCCTAAGAATAAGTGGCTGAGAAAAATGCCACAGAACAACCCGGAACTATTAGTAGACAATGAAATTTCTAATATAGAGTCCTTTTTTTTTGGTTTTTCGAAACAGAGTGTCTCTGTGAATCCCTGGCTATCCTGGAACTCACTCTGTAGACCAGGCTGACCTCGAACTCAGAAATCCACCTGCCTCTGCCTCCCAAGTGCTGGGATTAAAGGTGTGTGCCACCACCGCCCAGCTTAATTTAGAGTATCTTAAAACGTAATTTATATAATTTTAAACCATTTTATGATTTTATGTGTATAGGTGTTTTACCTGCATGTATGTTTGTGCACCAGATACATGTACTACCTGCAGAAGCTAGAAGACAGGATGCCCTGGAACTGGAGTTACAGGTGCCTGGTAGTCTCCATATTGGTGCTAGGAATTAAATACAGGTTCTCTGGAAGAGCAGGCAATGCTCTTAATCACTGATCTATTTCTCTAGCCCCTTACCATGCAATTTTCAAATAAAGAAGCTCAGAGAGTTTTGAACAATGAATATTAGATGGAAATGTGTAAATCTACAAGTAATGGAATTAATATTGTCTCAACATTGTTTAGACCTTTTTGTTTTGTTTTTTTGTTTTGTTTTGTTTTGTTTTTCGAGACAGGGTTTCTCTGTATAGCTCTAGCTGTCCTGGAACTCACTCTGTAGAACAGGCTGGCCTCAAATTCAGAAATCCGTCTGTCTCTGCCTCCCAAGTGCTGGGATTAAAGGCGTGCGCCACCACTGCCCAGCTTGTTTAGACCTTTTAAATGGCAACAAGGACTACCAAAGTCTGCACAGAAGAAAGAATTAAAATAAGATCATGTATTCTACATAAGGATATTTCTTTTTTGTTGTTTTGTTTTGTTTTCCCCGAGACAGTGTTTCTCTGTGTAGCCCTGGCTGTCCTGGAACTCACTCTGTAGACCAGGCTGGCCTCGAACTCAGAAATCTGCCTGCCTCTGCCTCCCAAGAGCTGGGATTAAAGGCGTGCGCCACCACTGCCAGCTCTCCTTTTTTCCTTAATGTTCAGTTTTAGACTCTATAAATGTTTCTTCCCTCTAGAGTAGAGGTTCTCAACCTTCCTAAGGTTGCAATACAGTTCCTTCTGTTGTGGTGACACCTGAACCCTAAATTATTTTTGTTGCTGCTTCATAACTGTGCTTTTGCTACTGTTGTGAATCATAATGTAAATATCTGGTAGCAGGATGGTCTTAGGAGACTCCTGTGAAAGGACTGTTAGAACCCACCGAGAGATCGTGATTCACCAGTGGACAACTATTGACCTAGATGTTGTATACTTGAGAAGACTCTAACCTCTAAATGTTGAGAGTACTTAGGGGTACTCTAATCTTCTTTCATTTCTGTCTATACTGACTCTCAAGATACTTTTAACTAGTCTTATGATGTTAAATGTCACATATGTTGGTAATTTCCAAGTTTATATCTATTATATGTCATATTTATACCTATTTACATTTATAAATATATTTATAACTAATTTATATCTATTACATATTATATCTCTGCTTCAAACCCATATAACCTAACAAATACTTGGTTTCTTCTCCTGTGTATAGATATGACACTAACCTTGCTATTTACTTGGCTATGTTTCAACACAGTAAGCAGCAGATGTGATCTCATGGAGGTTGTTCCGGGTCACTTCGCTCACAGTCCTCCAGTGATTCTGTATTACACCCATAATGAAAGCAGCACTCCCCATTCTGACTGCACTATAGCCCCCCACTCCCACATGAACAGCTCTCTGTCCTCAGAGCCTGCTCTCCTCTCTTGGTCACTCCCACTTGCTTTGGCCACAAAGTTAGTTGGTTCACTAAAAAGGCAGGTAGGAGAGAAAGGTCAGTGTTGCAGTAGGAAGCCTCACACACCCTTCTTTCCAATATTTCAAAAACAAGCAGGAATCATCAAAACCGCCTTCAGCAAGAACCTGGAAAACAGCCGAAGGTTTACAACTGAGGAAATGATGAGAAAAGTAATATAAAGCAAATCCTTATCATTAAAGGGATTCAAGTTAACATGTGCAGAGAGCAGTGGATGGTGTCTAAAATGAAAGAAGAGACCCTGCCCTCAGCCCCGAGCACCAAAAGGGAGACAATGGAAAATGGAGTCTGAACCCAAATAAAGGGGAGACTTCGGTGACCACCCAGATGCTTGGAAAGAGTAATCAAAAATGAATGACTCCAGTCTTCAAGGACCAGGAACAGAAAAATTTGGAGCAAGATGTAAAATAATCTTATTTACAGATTTGCAATATCAAATGCTGAATATGTCTGTTTCACACACACACACACACACACACACACAGAGAGAGAGAGAGAGAGAGAGAGAGAGAGAGAGAGAGACCTTAACATATACCAAAAAAGGAAAAAGAGAGAGACAGACAGACAGAGAGACAGAGAAAGAAAGAAAGAAAGAAAGAAAGAAAGAAAGAAAGAAAGAAAGAAAGAAAGAAAGAA
>NW_022196905.1:229321202-229324308 GCF_008632895.1 Mastomys coucha | reverse complement strand
AAGAAAGAAAGAAAGAAAGAAAGAAAGAAAGGAAGGAAGGAAGAAAGGAAGGAAGAAAGAAAGAAAGGGACACATGGATTCTGTCCTTAAGAAAGTTGGCAAGTTGGCCCCTAACTGACCCACAGGATCTGCTGTCCTCCCGGTCTTTGCAGGTTCACATACAGACTCAAGTATACATCCACATAAATAGAAAAAAATTTAAACTGAAATCATCATTTTGTGTTAGCATGCTCCTTTAATCCCAGAACTTGAGAGGCAAAAGCAGGTGGATCTCTGAGTTTGAGGCCAGCCTAATAGAGTTCCAGGGCAGACAGGGCTACAAAAAGAAACCCTATCTTGATAAAACCATAAACAAACAAACAAACAAACAAACAAATAAAAAGAAATTACATTCAAGCCACTGTAAGACCCTGCCTCAAAACAACAACGGCAACAAAAATAGATTTCCACCTAAACTTCAGAAAGACTCTCTGGTAAATACAAGTCAGTCATTGCATAGTTAGAAGAGCCACAGGTTAAATCCTCACTGCCAAGCTCTTAGCTAGTGAATCCCTCAGTCTGTCCCCTCATTTGACCGTCTTTAAGTCCCAGGTGACAGAATTTAGAAAGAATACACTCAAAGTTGTAAGACACAGTGACTAGGTAATTATAGACTCTCACTGGCCTATAGAGCTGGAAGCATAGGTGAGAATTTTCTGATGAGCTCCTGAAATCTTACCACGACTGCATTGTACTTACTGTGCTACTCATTTGTTTAACTTGTTCTTATGTGGATGAGTGTGCTGCTTGCATGCATGTCTGGTCACCACTCTCCCCCTGGTGTTTCAAGTATCTTTGAGACTAAACTTGGGTACTGTTTTTTACAAGGTTTTACATACATGGAGAGGAGGGAGAGGGAGCATGGGCAGGGGGTAGGGGGGAGAGAGAGAGAGAGAGAGAGAGAGAGAGAGAGAGAGAGAGAGAGAGAGAGAGAGAGAGAGAGAGAGAGAGAGAGAGGTGTTGTGCATTAACTTCATATATTCTGTATCTTATACACATTGTTCTCCTTCTCATTCTTCGTCTGCTTATCTGTCCTTTCTACTAAACAGGATGAGCAAGCCTTTTCATTCCTACTATCTACTATAAATTCTTGGCCTGTAGTCAGTACATACTTTCAGAAATTCACTAATGCCAGAACTGCTACAAGTTATCCTCTGGCTTCTATGCATACAGTGTATACCATGGCACGATGAAGATGAATGTATAAAAAATGAATAATATCTTGGGCTGGAGAGGTGTTTCAGCAGCTAAGAGAGCACTTGTTGCTCTTGCAGGGACCCCAGGTTTGGTTCATGGCCCACACATGGTTGCTCACAACCATCTGTGACTTTTGAGTTGTTCCAGGAGATCTGCTGCCCTCTTCTGACCTCCACAGGAACCAGGTATAAACACAGTGTACAAACATGCAACAGGCAAAACACTCACACACCTAAAACTTTAAAAATCTATATCTTAAAAAAAAACAAAATCTAAATGATTTGTTAAGGTGGGGCGATGGCTATTCTAGGTTGTAAACTTGACTAGATCTAGAATTAACTAAAGTCCAAAAACCTGTGAGAGATTTTTGCTTAATTTGAAGTAGATGGATCAGCATCTAAACCAGATCTTGGCATGGGAAAACACCTTTAGTCTGGGTCAGTCTGCTGGAAGTCTATATAAGGACATGGGAGAAGGACACTTTTGCTCGCCTGCTTGCTCGCACTTTGCTAGCAAGCCCATTCCTTGACTGGCACTGGTGCACACTCCTTTGGGATTCCAGCATATACTAAAGACCAGCTAAGACACCCTGTCTTACTGGGCAGTTGTGGTGCACACCTTTAATCCCAGCACTTGGGAGGCAGAGGCAGGCAGATTTCTGAGTTCGAGGCCAGCCTGGTCTACAGAGTGAGTGCCAGTGTATAGCCCTGTATAGCCAGGGCTATACAGAGAAACCCTGTCTCAAAAAACAAAGAAAGAAAAATTAACAACCCCCCCCCACCAAAAAAAGACATCCTATCCTGTCTTGTAGATTGAACAACCACTGTATTCTTGGACTTTCTGTTCATTGGCAGCCTGGACTGCAGCCTGGAAGCCATTCTAATAAGTCCCCTTTTTATATGTAGAGAGAGAGTCATTCTATAAGTCCTTTTACTCTAGAGAAGCCTGACACATACAGATGGCAAACACAGTTATGGATATTTTATGACACTTAGCAAAAAAAGCCCAGTGATCCGATTTAATTCACAAATATCCCTTACAGGAAGAACACCTTCCATTAGCAACTACATGAGAGCCTACAGCACAGCTGTCTTGTGAGGTTTGTTTTGGCTTTTTGGGACAGCGTCTCTGCAGAAACTCACTACACAGCCCAGGTTCTGACTGACGGTAGACATCCTGCCTTCACATCCCAAATGCTGGGCTTACAGATGTGAGCCGCACTGTGCTGGATGATGGCTCTGTGTTCTCTGGGAACTGACTATCGTTGGAACCATAGCTGCCATGGAATCCTAGGAACATCATAGTGAAGCTGTTTCTTCTCTGAAAAATGGAGAAGGGTCATCATATATAGGAGGACTGTAAGATAATCCAAGTAAGACGCTATGTAAATGCTTTGAGTTTTCCAACTAAGCTTCTTGGAATTCTGGTGATCTACAGCCATTTCAAAGAAGGCGAGGCTTTAGGCCTTCCCTTCCCCGCTTTAGCCCTATGAGATTTCATCTTCAAAATGTTTTGATTTTGGCACACGCCTTTAATCCCAGCACTTGGGAGGCAGAGGCAGGCGGATTTCTGAGGTCAGCCTGGTCTACAGAGTGAGTTCCAGGACAGCCAGGGCTACACAGAGAATCCCTGTCTCAAAAATCCAAAAAAAAAAAAAAAGTTTTAATTTTACAGATTTTGCTTTCAAGTAAAATTTTAGAAAAACTAAGGATTTAATGTTTATATATTGTTCATATTATTAATATTTTCCTTGTCAGATAGCAAGCCATTTACTAAATTCATCTGCTTACTTTGTTTGTATTCACATAATTTAGTCTTTGCTTCTCACAGAAAAGGAAACAAAATTTTCTTTTCTTTTCTTTTCTTTTCT
>NW_022196905.1:229296420-229321192 GCF_008632895.1 Mastomys coucha | reverse complement strand
GAAACTGGATCTGGCTATGTAGCCCAGGCTGGTTTCCTGAATCATTATTGGCATTACAGGTATACACCACTATTCCTGGCTAGCAAAAATGAACAAAACAAACATAAAACATGTAAAACATCATCATGAGAGTAGAAAGTCATACAATAATAAAAACAATTGCTTTAATAAAGACGATAGCTAGGTCTGGGGTGACATGAAGTGGCATAAAAATCAACCAATCTGGGCACCTCATCCTTAACAATGTCAACACCAAACAACAAAAGAAAGGAAGACAGACAGTCAATCTGTCTGTCTTTAGGGTTGCTAAAGATGGCTCAGAAGGTATATTCCCTGACAACCCAAGTTCTATCACTAGAATGCAGATGGTGGAAGGTGGGTAGTCTCTGACCCCGCATTCATGCTGTGGTACACACACCACTCACACTGAGTACAAAAGCGGAGGAAGATTGTCTGAGTAGCTCATCTATGGTGTGGCTACCACAAAGGTCAGCCCACGAGGAAACTGCTCAAATGTGTTCTAAGGCCAGTCCACTTGACCACTTCTCTTCATAGAAACTCCTTTGGTTTTTCTGACACTACACTGCCATGGATTCTCTTTCTTGGAGTTGTTCTTGAAGTAATTTAAGACATTCAAGTTCTATTCAGGACTTCATCATGTCTACCAAATTCACTTAGCATTTCAAAACTGAGTCAAGTCTTCAAACAACCTCTAAAAGGCCATTTCACATTCAAATATTTGAGAAATTCCATTTTTCTTCAAATACTATAAATGATTGTTCTAAGATATATTTCTTACTAAAGATATAAAACCCAACTTCATGCTTCTTTAAGGAAGCCAGCTAATGCCTGCAATTTCTGGCCTAGGCTATGAGAAAAGAATGACTTAGATGGCTGCTTACAGGATATATATGTTCCATCAATAGCTCTGGAAATTCTGTCTGCTAATTTCCATTTTTAAAAGCTTTTTTTCTTTTTCTTCTTTCTTTCTTTTTTTTTATGTTTTATGTTTTTTGGTTTTGGTTTTTGTATTCAAGGTTTCTCTGTGTAGCTAGCTCTAGTTATCCTGGAACTTAGTTTGTAGACCAGGATGGCCTCAATTTGTAGAGATCTACCTCCCTCTGACTCCTTAGCCCTGGGACTAAAGGCATGAGACACCACACCTGACCTATTTAAAAAATAAAAAAAAATAAAATAAACTTTTAAAGACAAGGTATCAGGCTGCAGAGATGGCTCAGTGGTTAAAACTCCTTACTACACTATAAAAGACCCAGGTTTAGTTGTGGCTTACAACTACCAGTAGTTTACATATCTATAAAATAAACAAATCTATCATCAATATTAACCTCTGAAGATAATGAAGACTTACTAAATACATTAGTAGGTTAATAAAACCACATAACTGAATTGATAAGTAGTACTTTTATGCATTTTTATATGTGTGAATTAGAACAAATTTGGAATCCAAGAAGGCATTATTGCCAGTTGAGCATGTACATATCTGTAAGCACTCTGTATCTACTCTTAGAAATGCACACCCATATGTGTACATAATATACAAATTGCTAAGACACATAATACACAAATGCTCATGTATCTGTATGATGAGTTATAGTCCAAAACTAAATCTGTGTCTATGAGGATAAATACAATGAAAATATGTACAGTACTGTTTCTACATGGACATATTTGAATCCCGTAAAAACTACAAAAAGAATACATAGCATATTATTCCACGTAGTAAAGTTCAAAACCAGGCAAAACTAATCTGTGGTTACAGAAGTCAGTAACGGCCCCTCTGGAAAGACAGAAAGGGGGTGGTAATTAGAAAGGCCTATGCGGGGAGTTTCCGGACTGCTAATGATAACGTTCTATTTTTTTTTTTAACCTGGGTGGTAGTTGCAGAGATGTGTTTACCCTGTAATAAATCACAGACTTGTATACATGTGATTTATATGCTTTTCTGCACATCTATCATAATTTAACAAAAATAGTTTTTAAAAACCTAACTGAGCTAGGCAGAGTGCCTCGTGACTGTAATTGTAGGTATGGGTGGCTGAGATAGGAAGAGTTTCAGGAGTTTGAGCCAAGTTAGCTTGCACAGTGAGTTCCAGGGCCAAGCTCAAAACAACAACAAAATAACATGGTGAAGTATGTGGGGACATTTATAAATAACAGAAATGGATGTCGCTCAACAAAGGGCAAGCAGCTTGGTCTACAATAGGACTTCCTAATATCTGCATACTGCTGATTTTAAGATATTTTCACCAATGTAAAACCAGTAAGTATACTGTATACTGTGTACTGTATACTTAGACAAGCAATTCAATTTCTTCTCTATCTCAGAGTTGGTTCAATTGGAAAACTAAACAGGAATGTGAAGTCTAGTCTGAAATCCCTTTAGTGGACTTGGATGTAAAAGTGTAAGGAAAAAATTAACTCCACAAAGCCTTACTCTGATCTCCAAATGCACACACCAGAGCGCACACACATACAAATAATATTTTTTCCAAAGGACTGCTATAACATTTAAACATTCCTATATTAATTTTGTTTATCAACGATGTATATGTGTATGTTCATATGTATGTGTAGGCACACGTGTGCATATACAAGTATGGAGATTAGAAGTCAAAGTACTCATCTATTGCTGCCCACCTTATATTTTAAGCATGTGTGGAAAGCAAAAGGCGACGTGCAGGAGGAGTCAGTCCTCCTTCTGGGAGGCTGGATCCACGCTCTTAATTTTGATGAGTGCCTTGACTCACTGCACCCTCAAAACTTCATATCTAATATAATCTTATAATCTAAATTTTTAAAGAATGTTTAGCTAGGGAACTGGAGAGATGGCTCAATGGTTAAGAGCCCTGAGTGTTCTTCCAGAGGTCCTGAGTTCAATTCCCAGCAAGCACATGGTGGCTCACAACCATCTGTAATGGGATCTGATGTCCTCTTCTGGTGTGTCTGAAGTTAGCTACAGTGTACTCATATATATAAAATAAATAAATCTTTTTAGGAAAAGAATGTTTAGTTGGGTGGTGGTGGCACATGCCTTTAATCCCAGCACTAGGGAGGCAGAGGCAGGAAGGTCTCTGAGTTTGAGGCTAGCCTGGTCTACAGAGCAAGTTCCAAGATAGCCAGGACTACACAGAGAAATCCTGTCTCAGAAAAAAAAGGTTTTAAAAATAAGTATTCAAGAACTATAGTATATTTGTTAGAGATCAAATGATTCTTAAAAAAGGTTTTATTTTAAGATGTATTTAGCTCTGTATGTGTATGTGTATGTGTGTATGGGTCTGTTGTATATGTGTGCACATGTGCATATGCAGGTGCCCATGGAGGCCAGAAGTGGGCCAGCATCCTTTGGTGCTGGTATTGCAGGCATTTGTGAGCTGCCTGATGTAAGTGCTGGAATCCAAACTACACTGGCGGAGTAGTAAGTGCTCTTAGTTGCTAAGCCATGTCCCCAGACCCTAGTTATCAAGTTTTAATATAAGTAGGAATGTTGCTTCTTCTTTTACAAAACATACTCTCTGAAAAAGCCAGGTGTGGTAGTGCACACCTGTATGTAGCCTTAACATTCAGGAAGCTAAAACAGTAACTTTGCAGTGAGTTCAAGGTCAGTCTGGTCTACATAATGAGTTCTAAGCCAGTCAGATGAGATTGTCTTAATATACAAATCTCAAAAACAAGCAACAGAAGAAAAAAAAAACTTTATGGATACATCTTACTGCAGTCTCACACATACATTAAACCTGTCCCGATGCACCTACCATTTACATAAAGGCAGACTCAACCTTCTGAAGCACTGGTCTGCGGATAACGTTTGAAACTCGATTTCTGCCAAACCCTTTCTTCCACTCATCATTATCTTCATCTCAGCAAATCACACACCATCATCTTGTTCCTTAAGCCAGAAATCGACAATGGAATGATTGCCGATCCCTTTCCTAACATCAAGAAGCCCGCTTCCCAACCACCCACCCCAGGTACCCGACCCACCCACAGCTCATCAGCTGCTCAGTTTCTCTTAAACACACACATCTATAACACACTTAGAAGGACATCTATAACACACCCAGAAGGTGCATAAGCTTTTACTCTACAGCATCTTTATGGCAGCTACCACAGTACCAGCCACCATGCTGCCTCACTTCAACAGCTACAGCTCTACAACATCATTGCTTTCACTGTTGCCTTTCTCCAACACATTTTCAAAGTGGCTTTCTGAGATAAGGTCTCGAGTATGTAGCCCAGGCTGGTCTCAAACTTATTATGGAGTCAAGACCAGCCATGAGTTCTTGATCTTGTTGTCCCCACATCCTAAGTTCTGGGATTACATGTATATGCTACGACATCGGGCTCCAAAACAGTATTTAAAGAAAAGGAAAAAAAAAATTAATGAAGTTCTTTCCCACAGTCTTCAAATATATTTTTCCTTCTCACAGAAAGTTTCTTCTTCTTTTATCCTTCTGGGTCCTTAGTTTAAATGTCATAAGTTAAATGCCATGATCTGGGACACTCTGAAACCACAGACTCTAAGATCTTTTACACCTGTATCTCATAACAATGTTCTTTTCCTTCACTGGATTCACCAAAACAATTGTCATTTTACAATGATTTACTTGTTATATCTTCACTATTAGACTGTAGGTCTCATGAAGGCAAGAGTCGCTTTGTATATTATCACTTAATGTGTTATATCTAGTATGGTAAATTAAAGGAAGACGTCATGACACAAATCCACTGGCACCAAAAGGACAAGCTACAACAGGGGCTCTCCTTTCTCCCTTTTTCCCAGTGCCACTGGATTCATTTCTTTCTAAAAAAAAAAAAAAAGGAGGAACAAGAACGTTCCTGAAAGCTTACAGCTAACACAAAGTCAAGAGGTTATGTGCGGTGTGTTCAACAAGTGAGACGGGTATAATGAGGATGTGTAATAGGGAGGAGAGATCTCAAGAGTCACAATAACAAAAGATGATTCTGTTTATAAGGCAGATTCAGATGTGAGTATTCAAAGCAGGTTAAGTTCCAATAGGTGGAAAGCTATAACATGAAGCCCCCTTCTCTCTTGAGGCACCAAGTTCTCAAAAATAGTAATAAAGATAGTTAACCAGCAACTCTGATTAGTGAAGTTAGTGTAAGAAGGCTAAATGTTGTATCATGTAAGTAATCTATCTCCTGTGTTGAGGCTATAATTAGAAAACTTTAGAAGGTTCAAATCTTTTTGTGAAATGTTCATAACTTTCTTCTGCAATTTATGGCTTTTAAACCTTTCAAACATTCATCAACATACTTTTACTCTGACCAACCGCCTCATTTTCTATATACTTATCTATGTATTTTTACATACTATATGTAACCTGATAAAATTCTCCACTACATCAATTACTTCAGCTATTTTTTTCTTTTAAAAAAATATCTTAGCATTAGAGAGATGGAGGGCTTAGTAGTTAACGGCACTTGCTGCAATTCCAGAGGACCTGGATTCAGCTCTCAGAATTCTCAGCTTACTGTTCCAGGGGATACGACTCCCTCTTCTAGACACCTATAGTACCGTATCATACATTCAGGTGAAATCCTCATACATGTAAAATAAAATATTTTAAAGGGGATAGAGAGATGGTTCTGGATCACTTGCTGCCCTTCAGAGCACCTGGGTTCCCAGTACCCACACTGTATCTCACAATCATCCATAACTCCAGTTCTAGGAGATCCAATGCTTTATGACCTCCACAGGCACCAACCAGCCATATGTTACACATACAAACATGTAGGCAAAACACTTGTCTCACACAAAGTCAAATTTAAAAGTTAAACAGACACAATGAGCATGATTTCATGTGCCTTTAATCCCAGAACTTGGGAGGCAGAAGGAAGAGGAGCTCTTTGAGTTCAAGACCAGTCTGGCCTATATATTGAGTTCCTGAATAGCCAAGGCTACATACTGAGACTCTGTCTCAAAAGAAATAATAAAAAGATATCTTTTTAAAAATGTATCTTTTAAAAATGTATCTTATTAGTAGTGGCCCACGCCTTTAATCCCAGCACTTGGGAGGCAGAGGCACGTGGATTTTCTGAAATCAGGCCAGCCTGGTCTACAGAGTGAGTTCCAGGACAGTCAGGACTACATAGAGAACCCTGTCTTGAAAAACAAACAAAAAACAAACAAACCAACAAAAAAAATGTATCTTATGAGCTGGGCATGGTAGCATAAACCTTTAATCCCAGCACTTGGGAGACAAAGGTAGGTGGATCTTGCAAATTCTAGGACACAGGGAAACCCTGTCTCAAAACATGAAAAAATTAAAAGGAGACTGAGAAAAATAACATTTCAGTGGTAGAGTACATGTAATGTATATAAAAGGCCAAAGTTTGATCTCTAGCACTACATACACATACACAGAATCTGTACAAAATCTGGCACATTGGCACAACAGTACTACGATTTATTTCGAGAGAATCATGAGTTTGAACTCAGTTTGAGCAATATAGCAAATCCCAGTTTACATGCACTCACACACACACACAAGTAGGACATACAAATTGCCAATTTATTGATTTATTGATTTTTCGTTTGTTTTTGTTTGTTTGTTTTTCTTTTTGAGACAGGGTTTCTCTGTGAAGCCCTGGCTTCCCTGAAACTTGATCTGTTGACCAGGCTTGCCTCAGACTCAGAAATATGCCTGTCTCCACCTCCCCAACACTGAGATTACAGGTATGCACCACCACCCAGGATACGACTTCTATTAGAGTGCATTCAATTGCTTTAAATAAAGAGTTGAAGCAGGGTAGAGTATCAAATGCCTTTAATTCCAGGTCTTGGGAAGCAGAGGCAGGCAGATCTCTGTGAATCTGAGGCAGCCTGGTCTACTTAGAGAATTCTAGGACAGATAGGTAGATAGATAGATAGATAGATAGATAGATAGATAGATAGATAGATAGATCCGACCCTGTTTTGGTGGGTATTAAAGTTGAGGTAACTGCTTAGTGGTGGTGGGGCATGCCTTTAATCCCAGCACTTGGGAGGCAGAGGCAGGTGGATTTCTGAGTTCAAGGCCAGCATGGTCTACAGAGTGAGGTCCAAGACAGCCAGGGCTACACAGAGAAACCCTGCCTCGAAAAAACAAAAATAAAAAATAAAAATTAAAAAATAAATAAATAAATAAAGTTGAGGTGACAGACACTTCTAAGGTGAAAATTCTGTTATTTCATTCATCTTAATGTTTTTCTATAGTTTCATTAAGGGTAATACTTTCTTACCTCAATGCATACCTACTGACAGGAGTGTTTTCTTTTAAAAATATTTTTGTGTGTGTGAAAAAAACAACTATACTACTATCTGTTTTAAACCTTTGCCTTTTCTTCTTCTTCTTCTTTTTTTTTTTTTTTTTTTTTTTTTTTTTTTTTTGGTTTTTCGAGACAGGGTTTCTCTTTATAACCCTGGCTGTCCTGGAACTCACTTTGTAGACCAGGCTGGCCTCGAACTCAGAAATCCGCCTGCCTCTGCCTCCCAAGTGCTGGGATTAAAGGTGTGCGCCACCACCGCCCGGCAACCTTTGCCTTTTCTTAACACAAAATGTATGTCATGAAATACTCAAAATCCTAAAATTCTAAAACTAGGGGAAAGGGCTTTTTCTTTGTTCTTGATACAGGGTCTCATCATGCATCCCTCGATGGTCTTAAATTCAGAGATCCACCTGCCTCTACCACCTGAGTTCTGAGATTAAATGTTTTTGTTTGTTTGTTTGGTTGGTTGGTTGGTTGGTTGGTTGGTTTGGTTTGGTTTTTTGAGACACAGTTTCTCTGTATAGCCCTGGCTGTCCTGGAACTCACTCTGTAGACCAGGCTGGCATCGAACTCAGAAATCCACCTGCCTCTGCCTCCCAAGTGCTGGGATTAAAGGCATGTGCCACCACTGCCCAGCTGAGATTAAATGGTTTATGCTACTACTTCTGGTATCCAAGAAATTAGAGCTGACAGGAGTCAAGACATCTAAGTATAGTTTCATAGCTAGTTAAGACACAGTCTCAACAAGTCCTCCAAGAAAAGGTTTTTAATGTTACCCCAGCTCCCTGTTATTTTCTAATAGTATTTTCTGTGCCTTTAAAACAACATCTTCTACTCAATCACAGGCCGGTATGTGTGAGAGCCAGTGGGGGGTGGGGGGGTGGGTGTCTTTTTACTACATATCCATTTTACCTAGATACTTATTATTGCAGTATGATAAAGTTACTATTAACAAGTTCTGAATTTGTTCCCCAGTGCATTTCATGCCCCTGTCACACTGTCTGCAGTTCAAAGGAAACTGAAGGACACATAACAATACTTTGGTAATTAATGGGAGTTTTGCGGTTGTTTGTTTTTGAGACAAGGTCTTGCTCTGTAGTCCTAGTCAGGCTGAAACCCATTTCATCTGCAGGGATCCTCCTGCCTCTGCTGTCCAGTGCTAAGATTACAGTCCTATGCCACCACTTACAGACCAGTGAATTATTAAATCCAGTGAGAAAATTGAAGTTCTGTACACTTGTAGCTAGTGTGAATCCTTAAAGCCACACTAGAAACAGAAGTCTTCTGGAATATATAACATAGCTTAACATGCTCAGAGGAATAGGTTAATTTCACGAAACATTTATCCAACATCCAGCCTAAGGCTCTATGCTGCCTGTTGTTAGCAAAAGGGGCCATCTAAATTTAAGTGTTGTACATTCAAGAGAAACACTGTGATCATCCTTTAACTGAAAACATCGTCCCAATCCTCCAAATGTGAAATCCACTAAAGTTTGTATTCTGTGTATGTATGTGTTTACAGACCTCATGGTTCTTTCAGAATGATTGTACAGTTATGTTTAGATAGAGTAACATTACATAAAACAATCCCTATTTTCTGTTCAAAACATAAGTCAAAGAACTAGAGAACTGAGGTCATAAAACGTGACAGCAAAACTGGAAAACTAACTCCCAATAGTAATTCTAGTGGCTCAGCGGTTAGGAGCACAGTTTGTTCCTCTAGAGGAACCAGGTTCGATTCCCAGCACCCACATGGCAGCTTAGGCTGAGGGTGTGCTGTGCTCCAGTGACCCCACTGTTTGCTCAGGACACCTTGTCACGAGCAACTAAAGCGAGACAGTAGGCAGGGGACAAGGCTGAGGGACTAGGGAAGTCTGCATATATATATATATATATACATATATATATATGTGTGTGTGTGTGTATGTAATATATACATATATATGTGTGTATATATATATACATATATGTGTGTGTAATATATACATATATGTGTATATATACATATATATACATATATGTATATGTATATATATACATGTGTATTATATATACACATTTATACATGTGTATTATACATGTGTATACACATTTATACACACACATATATATATCTTGTGTGTGCAGGCAAAATACCCACATGCATAAAATTAAAACTTTAAAAAATATTTAAATTTTTTTGGTGTATGTGTGTACACGTGCGTGTGCATGTGTCCACAAAATCAGCATCAATCTGGAGTTACACATGTCTGTGAACTGCCTGATCTGGTGCTGGGATCTGAACTCTGGTTCAGCAGAAGGGCTCTTAACCTCTGAGCCATCTCTCCAACCCAGTGTGATGGTTTTTATTAATAAACTTTATTACATAGGGTAAGTTCAAGTGAATGGATAAAAGTCGCATTAGGGTCAGGAGCAAGCTCCCCAGAAAAGTAACCGTGCAGCACTGTTAATACTTCACTGTGTCACAACTTTAATGCGCATCTACTTTGTCCTGAAAAGTTTTTGCTTTCCCTTTTTACCAGGCAAACCAAAACCAAAAAAGGAACAAGCAAATCACTCTCTGAGCTGGCAGCTGTGACAGGCCATGAAGACACACAGGCTTTCCGGGTCCGTGCTTGGCTTCGGGATGGATGTCCGCGAGGAGAGCCTTGGAACCACCCAACACGTCCCACACCCTGACAGACTCTGAGAAAGCAGCCGCACTGGCAGGCGGGGACCCGCTGCAGACGCCGAGAGGCCCTCAAGGTGGCCTCCGGGGCGTGGGGAAGGCGGTAGAGGGGACCCAGAAGCAAAGCTTGAGGTAGTGCTGAGGGCGTGCTGTGCTCCGGGGACCCCACTGCTCGCGCGGGGCGCCCTGTCACGAGTAACCGAGGCGAGACACCGGGCGGGGGACGAGGCTGCCAGACGAGGGAAGCCCGCGCCTAGGCGGGGACCGACCCTGGGGGGGGGCACGAGCAGCGCCCGGCCCACCGGGGTTCACCTCCGGCCCACGCAACAGGCGCAGAGCCGGGTCCCGACCCGGGGTACCGGACTAGGGGCGAGGGCACCGCTGCAGCCATGACAGGCGGGCGGGCCCCGGTGTGCCCGGCTGCACGTGCGGGTAGCGCCCCCTCCCCGGCCCCTAGCCCCAGTCATCTGCCCCAGAAGAGCGGGGAGCCCGGGCTCTCCGGGCGGCTGGGGGGAGGCGCATGTACTCACCGCCACGGCTAAGACTCCCCGCCGCCCCCCGCCTCGCCCTCTTAGACTGACACGCGCGGCCGGCCGGGCGGGGGCGGCCTCCAGCGACCACCGGGCAATCGGACCCTCCCCCGCCAGTCTCCACCAGTTGAGCAATGTTTTGCTGTCCCGCTGCGCCCCGGGGTGTCCTCCCCACGCCGGAGGAGGCGGGAGGCAAGCGGCGAGCGGCGGCACTTACCGGCTGCTCGGCCAGGCCCCCCTGTCAGCGCCCGGCCGGGAGCGAAGGAGGGAGGCGAACAGGGGCGCCGCCCCCGCCCCCTCCCCCGCGCGCCACGCACCCGCCTGATTGGCCGGGTTCACTCCCCCAGCGCGACCCCACCAGCCCCTGCGAGCGGCACTCCCGCAGCAACCGGCACCTCATTTGCATATCTGTGACCGCGCCGCTGATTGGCCCGGGCGCACAGGGGCGGCCGTGACCGGTGCGGCTCGGGTCGTCGCTCGGTCCGGCTAGGGCTACCCGAGAAAGGAGGATCCCCACGCGGCTCCGCGCCCCATCGGCCTGGCCCGACCTCGGACGGAGGGCAGCAGCAGGAGGCGGGGTTGCTACCCTGTTCCCAGGGCGGTCCGCGGGGTTCCACGCGCAGCCCCGGGCGGCCTCGGGGCGGGGAAGGGCTGTGGCCGGGCGCCCTCTGGCCGGAGCGTGGGGCAGTGCAGAGCCCCGCTCCCCCGCCGCCACGTCAGGCCCCCGCCACGTCAGGCCCCGCGGGCACGCCCCGGCTGCCCGAGGCCTGCGGGGTCGGCGCCGAGGTCACTACCGCGGGCTCTGGAAGCGCTTCCGAGCCGCGTGGCTCTGACCCACCACGTCCTCCGTGCTCTCCACGTCCCCGGGGGACACGCGTGTTCTGTGAAAACCGGGAGCCCCGCGAAGGCCGCCGCCTATGATGCAGCGATTAAAGAAAGCTAGGTGCGGAGCACCTGCTGCAGAAAAGGCGCCGGGACCGAGTCCTAATCTAAGCGACCGCGTGCTTCGAGTGGGAAGGCTGCCCCAGGTTCAGGGCTCACCTTCCGGATCGCCATTAGAAAAGGGAAGGGAAAAAACGAAAGAGGGACTGCATAAATAAATGATAGGTGTGCTAAGCTGGTTCAGGAATTGAGCATGCATTTGAAAACCACCATCTTCAGAAGGCGCTGGGACACAGGAGTTCCTTCTGTCACTAATTAACTGACTGACCTACATTGTCTCAGTGTCCCAGGGCCTTGGTCTTCTCTTCTGTAAAACGAAGAGGCTGGACAGATCTTCTAAAAGTATTCCAGCTCTAAAATTCCATCAGCTTCTACTTTCAGACCCAGAACTGACCTTATAACCTAATTAATTTTTTTCTTCAATCCCTAGTCAGGTTTAAGATAGACAAAAAGCTGAAGGTTTGAACTTTGATAAACCTACCTATCTATGCTTACTGTTTTTAAATCCAGTGTGGGTGGGACTTACCATGCATGCATCCTTTAGTGGATCAAAATCTCCTGAGTTTGAGGTTCCGTATAGGAACACTGTCGACCTGGTTTGTACATGACCAGAATGAGTTGCGGTACACGTGGTGAAGTGGTTAATTTTTTAATTAAAATGTTATAATCTCTTTATGAGAGAGGGGATATGTGATGGTCAGAGGACAACTTGCAGGAGTCAGTTCTGTCTTTTCAACAAACATGTGGATTCCGGTGGCCAAACTAGCAAGGGCTTCAAGCACTCTTGCCAACTGAGTCATCACTGAAGCCAGTATTTTAAAGGGCCTTCTCCATGTTAACCAAGCATTCTACCAGGAACTACATCTTCTACCTAAGTAATCTCATTTTTTAAATGAGCGAATACTCATGACCTCCAGAGTAGATGGTTCTAGCTGAGATACTGATGGAGCTGGGAGGAAAAGGTGCCAGAAAGAAAGGTTACAATTACAGCTGTGATTCCTCTAAAGGATACTTAGTAACAAGAACCACACTGAAGAATTAAGATGCGCAGTCAATGCCCTTGGAACTCTCAACTCCCTACATTGCTTATTTGTATAGTGTTCTGTTTTGCAAACTTAATTTGAGTCAAACCTAAGGCCAGTACCATTTATCTGGCATTGCAAAAGTTATTCCATATAGATGAAAATTTTCAGCTACTTGAAAAAAACTTTCCTCCCCATGATGTGATGGAAAACTCATGGTCTCTTGAACACAGCTTTCTGGTAATTATGTATAGCTAGTGATTAAAGAACATCAATAATTATCAACATCACTGTGCTCACAATCTGTGAGTGCCCTCAAAAATGTGTAGAATTTATTTCTGTAATAAACGCCTCCACAATACCGTTTATTTTAAACCTCTGGTTGTTTTTATATGTCTCCATCATGGTAAGGCTGACACTTTGCAATGCTTTTTATCAAACACGTTTTTTTTTTTTTCTTTTTAATTTACTTTTTGGTGTTTTATGATATGTGAACTTAAAGTTCAAATTTTTAAAAATTCACAGTGGTGGTACGCGCCTTTAATCCCAGCCCTTGGGAGGCAGAGGCAGGTGGATTTCTGAGTTCGAGGCCAGCCTGGTCTACAGAATGAGTTCCAGGACAGCCAGGGCTATACAGAGAAACCCTCTCTCAAAAACAAACAAAAAATTCACTACACATATTTGTGTGAGCATACTTGTGTTCATGAGCTTGCATGTGTTTAGCAGTCACAGGACAGCACAGGGGTGTCATTTCTCTCTCCCACCATATGTGTCCTGGGGATCATTCTCATGTGGGAAATCATGTTTACCTAACTGAACCATTTTGCTGGCCCTAAACTATCAGGGTTTCAGGATTTTATGTATTCTTTTGGGTGGGGTTCACCTTCCCCACAACTTTTTCAACTGGTACTATTAATACATAGTTTGGCTATTCAGTGACTGGTTTTCGATGTGTTGTTGTTCTGGTGGGTTTTTTTTTTCCTTGATTGATATGGCTTAGTTTTTTGAGACAGGTTTTTGCTATGCTATGTAGCCTAGGCTAGCCTTGAATTTGTAGTCTTTCTCACCTCTATCTCCCAAGTGCTGAGATCACAACTGGAGCCATCTATTTATTAAATCCTGGTGGTACTGTCAGTGATATTTCTAGAATGAATTCCCCCCAAAATATAGCAGAGGATGATACTGAAACAACATGGTGCCTTGAAGTTAGCAACAATCCACATCACAAACAACATCAAAATCTAGTAAAAACCGTTCTTATCAGTCTGTGGATGTCCAAAGCCAAGTAGTGGTCAGAATGGACCACGGGAACCCCTTCTCACTCCAAAGAAGGAACAGCTCCATTGCTAAGCAGTGTCTCAAAGCAAAAAGGCCTCACAGCCATGGGCACAGTGATCCATTGCCTGGAAGCTGGTGCCGTGACACAGCTGTTTTCCACTCCACATCCTACAGTAGATGTCAGTTATTGACATGTAACCATTCCCAGGCACTGTGCTGAGAGCTACTACACTTTACCTGTGTGTGTGTGTGTGTGTGTGTGTGTGTGTGTGTGTGTGTGTGTGTGAGAGAGAGAGAGAGAGAGAGAGAGAGAGAGAGAGAGAGATCATTACAACTGCTCATTGAGGAAAGGATTTTTTTCCCAGTATTATACATGAAGGTTTGGAATTTGTCCTGGTTACAGAGTCATTGACTGACAGAAATTTTTAAACACAGAACTATCTGGTCTCAGCATCTGTACTGCTCAACCATTACACGGCATCCAGCCTTCAGCCTGAGTTTCCTATTTTATGTTTATAAAATCCTTTATTTTGAAGGGCTGGGGTAACTAGTTTGACACCTTAAAAGGTAGAATTCCCTGCAAAGACATTTCAACTTAGGTCTCCAAAAGAATATCTCACCATGCAAATTAGTAAACTTTTTCTGTAAGTTTGAAAAAATGATTTTTTCCCCCAGATGTACCTCCATATCTGACTTCTGACTTCTCTAGTTGACACCAGAAAATGTAAGTGACAATGCAAACAAATAAAAGGCAAACAAACAAAAGCCAGATACGTGATCTCACTACCATCTCCTTCCAGTACCTGTTCACTCTGGGAGCAAACTGATACATTCAAGCTTGAAACTAGAATAGTCAGGAGTAGAACTGATTTTTATTAAATCCTGAAAAGAGATGCCCATATGTTTCCAGATGCCCCAGTGCTTGAGTACAGGGATGGGCCCCATTCTGCCATAGGAACAACGAAGGAGAGGCACATGGATCTTAGAAAGATCTAACACTGCTGGGGGAAATTTATCGAGAGTGTTGTTTACAGAAGGAGGATAGCTGGATCTCCCCCCACCCACCCCCCACCGCCAATTTTCCCCATTTTTAGTTGTTTGAAACAGGGTTACTCTTGACCCAGGTTAGGCTCAAATTCACTCTATAACTAAAGATGACTGAATTCCTTATGCTTCTGCCTCTCTTTCCTAAGTACTGTTTCCCAAGTACAGGTGTGCACCACCATACCCAACCTCCAAGTTCTATAGGTTAAGAGAAAAGTGACTTCATCTTGGTTAGAGTATGCCTGGCTTATCTTAAGATAATAACCTGAAATCAGAGCTGTTAAAGTTCCATGCAGGACTGTTGGGGGATGTTTTGGTGCACTATGTATTTGGTGCACTATGCTGATGAGATTGGGTGGCAGTTGGGACTTTGGTATTGTCATGATTATGAAGCATTTCCCGACTCAGTATTTTGAAAACCTTGTTCTCTGTCCTCACCTTCTGATTGGTCAATAAGAGATGATCATCTTATAGTGGGCAGGAGAGGAAAAGGTGGGACTTTCTGAGCCCTGAGAGCCAGGGGAAGGGTCTCAATTGGTACCCAAGGGGTCTCTGTGGACAGGAAAAAAGGAGGCCAGGGGGCGGGGCCAAGATGGCATATAATGGGCCACGTGGCTGGGAAGTAGGCCAGGCCAGCATTGACAGGTTAGAATAGCTCAGAATCTGCCCAGATATAATGCCTGAAGCTTATTAATAAACATAAAGGTCTCCGTGTCATTAATAGGGAACAAGGAAGGCCTTCTACCATTACACACGACACTAACAATTTTACCTTTTACAGTTTGCTCAGAACCCAGCAGGAAAAACAGACTAGAAGCAAATATGACTTGAGACAGCTTAAGCTGAACCCATATACTATGGAATAGCTGGCACAGTGAAAGGAAAGAAAGTTTGAGAATCCAGACTCCTGATTTCAAAATGTTCTCTAAAGCTATAGTAATTAAGAGTGTGGTAGCGGCTGGGCGGTGGTGGCGCACACCTTTAATCCCAGCACTTGGGAGGCAGAGGCAGGCGGATTTCTGAGTTCGAGGCCAGCCTGGTCTACAGAGTGAGATCCAGGACAGCCAGAGATACACAGAGAAACCCTGTCTTGAAAAACCAAAAAAGAGTGTGGTAGCGATGTAAGGACAAACATATGGATCAATAGAACAGAACAAGAAGTCCAGAAATAAATTCTATCATGGATGGTTCACAGAAGAAAGTTGGCCCTACCTCAATTACCCAAGGACCCTAGGGAACCATGCTACAGATAAGAGATAAACCTGTAATTAGGAAGAAGCGGATGGGATTAAGAAATAAGGCTTTTGGGAGAGGTGGGAGGATCTCTGTGACTTTGAGGCCAACCTCATCCATATAGCAAGTTCTGGAACAACTAGTGCTAAATAGAGATACTCTGTCAAAGCCAAGGCCGTATACACTCTAGGCAGGTAGTATACTGAGCAACAACTCCAGCCCATGTATGTTTTATTATCGGCAAATATGGCTGAGTTTTGGAAATTCTTTCTTAAACCCAAGTAGTGGGATGATTAAATCTAACTAGTGATTCCTTGGAAACAATTAACAAGACCAAAAGAAGAAAAATAAGGTGCAGAGGACCACCTTCCATACATAGTGAGCTTGGGATACATGAGGCTCAGTCTGAATACAGAAACCCAATTGGAAAGTGGTCAGAATATCTGGGTACACATTTCTCCAAAAATATATACAAACAGCCAGTATGCGCATAGAAATATGCCTAATGATGAAGAGACGCAAATAAAAACCACTTTCATCCATTAGGATGACTATAATCATAAAGAGAGCAAGGAGCATGGGAGAAACCAGGGTAGCTTACGCTGCTGGTAGAAATGCAGGTGATGGCAGTTACTCTGCAAAACACGTCATTCTAACACAAAACACAGCTGCCACCTGACCCAGCAGTACCTGCAAGAAACCTATTCACAAGTGTTCACAGCAGATTTATTCTCATAATCCCAAAGTGGAAATAATCCAACTGGCGATTACCTAGCGGAAAGACAAACAGAGGTATGTATGTACAACCTATTACCCGGCTATAAAAAGAATGAGACATGGTCCAAGGAGGAGCTCTGGCAATGTCCCGCTCACTGGTAAAAGCAGCCCGCAAGGGGCTGGGGCAGGAAGACTGCAGTTAGTTTGAGGCCACACTGGATTACAGATAAATCTTGCCTCAAAAAAAATTAACAAAGGGCCAGAGAGACAGCTCAGCAGTTAAGAGCACTGGGGGCTCTTCCAACAAGGACCACAGTTTGACTCCCAGTACCCATGAAGTGGCTTGCAACCATTCATAACTCTAGTTTCAAGAGATCTGACTTCCTCTTCTGACCTCCAGAGGTACCAAAACGTTCATATACATAACATAAATAAAAATTTTAAAACAGCAACAAAAATCTCAAAGCTCTCAAAAAACATACAAAAAATGTACTTTTACAGATTAATAATAATTATTAACACTAAACGTATACATTTTATGTAGGGTCCTAACTTGAATATATTATTCCATTATATTGTAGGAGATAACATCATGTCTATCTGTTAAACTAAAGGTAGCTTGAGCAACTCACATATCCTTCTACACCAGGGAAAGAACCCGAAAGGGGGTCTGGTTGATTCATCAGTGACTAAACATTGATTTCCCAGTAGCTCCCTGGGAGTTGTAAAATTGCCTTGACTCAGTGAGGAACTCGGGGATTTTCTTAGACAGACGTGAAGGATATCACTAGAAAGCTCTTTGGACTTTGTTTCTAAGCTCATTTATGAGCTAGCAGAGGGTAGACAGACTTTTAGCTGTAGATTAAGCACATGCTCAGTTAGTAATGCTGTTTTCCAGTCTAGAGTCGAAAGACAATAACAAAGGCCATGTCCAGCCAGAGAGATGCTTTTCTTTTCTTTTTCTGTCTTTCTTTTTTTCCAAGACAGGGTTTCTCTGTATAGCCCTGGTTGTCCTGAAACTCACTCTGTAGACCAGGCTGGCCTCAAACTCAGAAATCCACCTGCTCGGCGAGAGATGCTTTTCTGGTTCTTGCTCAGAGAGACCTATTTGATCAGGAATAGATCTTAGAATACTTAAGTTTTATTTAGTTTTATCCCTTCCTCTAGGAGTACACTTCAAAGCCTCATCCTGCTCCACAGTTCTAATTTCACACTGTGAGTTTCTATAAACAGCTGCTTGTCCTATCTACCCTTAGAAGGTCTTCAGGAAAATGAAGTTTGGACGCTAACATTGATAAATATCTCTGAGTATCCAGTTCCCTATTTGTGCATTTGATTCTACTGGGACCACATATATACTTCTAGGTTCATATATTTCCTGTTGGAAAAGTTGCAGCTGCATCTGGGGAGAATTTTGATGCATAAAATAGGGCTGAAGTTTGAGAAATGAATGCATTCAATATAATTGTTAGTGATTCAGAAGCAGTACTAGGTGCCAGGGATATAACCACGGGCATGACAGATGCTGTCCTCTGACCTCATGGCAAAGAATCTTATGAAGCAGGCAAACACCAACTCACCCATTCTTGAAATTAATTTTGGCAGTTGTTACCACTAACAACATGAGCAATGTCTCCTACTTGGCCCAGAGCTAATGGAGCTGGTCTGGTGGTAACGCCTTTAATCCCAGCATTTGGGAGGCAGAGACAGCAGGGTCTCTGTGAGTTCAAGGCTAGCCTAGGCTACATGCTAAGTTCTAGGCAGATCATCTAGAGCTACATAGTGACACCTCATCTTAAAGAGATAAATAAACAAAGCAAACGTCTAAAGGAAACTGGATGTATTTTTCTAATCAGCTGCTTTGCATTATAGTCATCTTACTTTTAGGGAAAAAAATCCTGGATTTGTTTGTTTGTTTGTTTGTTTATTATTGAAATGGGGGCCTCATATAACCCAGGCTATCCTCAAGCTTGCCAAGTAGCCAATAATAACCTTGAACTTCTCATCCTTCTGTCCTCCTGGCTGCATCTCAAGAGTGTTTCTATGGCAGGCATGTGTCACAATGCCTTCTTGTATTAGGCACGAGGTTTCTGGTCTAGGGCCCTGTGCAAACTCGGCAAGCATTCCACCAGCTGTCATATCTTACCCATCTTATCTTTTCTAACACTCAGAAGAAATAGAACCTGGAGTCCCTCCCTTCTCTCTTTCTCTTTCACTTTGTTGGGTGAGTATTGGTAGTTATGCACACCTTTAATCCTAGCACTTGGGAGGCAGAGGCAGGTGGATCTCTGAGTTCAAAGCCAGCCTGGTCTACAGAGTGAGTTCCAGGACAGCCAGGGCTACACAGAGAAACCAGAGAAAGAAAGGAAGGATGGAAGGATAGAAGGAAGGAAGGAACGAAGGAATGAAGGAAGGAAGAGGGGGGAGGGAGGAAGGAAGGAAGGATGGATGGAAGAAAGGAAGGAAGGAAGGGAGGGAGGGAGGGAGGGAGGAAGGAAGGGAGGAAGGAAGAGAAAGAAAGAAGAAAGAAAGGAAGAAAGAAAGGAAGAAAGAAAAAGAAAGGAAGAAAAAAGAAAGAAAGAGAGAAAGAAAGGAAGGAAGAAAGAAAGAAACAAAGAAAGAAAGGAAGGAAGGAAGGAAGGAAGGAAGGAAGGAAGGAAGAGCAAGAAAGCCTGTGATCACTGGCTGCTCTTCCCAAGGACTTAGGTTTATTTCTCAGCACTCACATAGTACTTCATGACTTCCTATAACTCAGTCCCAGTGGATCTAATGCTCTCTTCTTTCTCTGTAGGCATCAGGCACACAAGTGGTGCACAGACATACATGCAGGCAAGACAGACATTTAAAAAGATACAATGTAAACTTTTAAAGAAAACAGCCAAAAGTCTCATTGGTGTCCTTTCAGGATTTTTCCTAGAGTGGAATAGATTAAGAAGGGCTATCTTGGCTACAATGTAGCAGGATACAGAGGCGCATGCTGTGACCTCAGCATTGGGAGGGAGAGATGAGAGGAGCAGGAATTCAAAGTCAGTCTCAATTCTACAGCAAATTAAGGGCCAGCCGGAGCTACATCCACATGAGGCCCTGCCACCACAACTACTTTCACCACAGAGAGACTGAGAGAGGCAGATAGAAGAGACAGAGATAGAAATACAGAAAAACAGATAGAAAAAGACAGAGATGGAGGAACAGCTGAGGGGCTGGTGAGGTAGCTCAGTTGGTAGAGCAAATACTCTTATTTGCCTAGCATTCATGAAGCCTTAGGTTAGATTCCCCAGCATTACATACACTGAGTGCAATGACATGTGCCTACTATAATCCCAACACTTGGAAATTTGGAGCAGGTAATAAGGCCAAAGTAAACCTTGACTACATTTGTAGTTTAGATCAGCCTAGGATATGGGAATATATGTATGTGTATATATACATATACACAGAGAGAATATATACACATATATGTATATGTATCTACATCATCTATATCAATGTCATCTATATCTATATCAATATCTATATTTCTATATCAGAGAACCAAATGTCTAGGGCCAGTTTGCCTCACTGACAATCTGGATTCTACTTTTTTTTTTTCAGCGCTGACAATTGAACTCAGAGTCTTTTTGTTTGTTTGTTTTTCGTGACAGGGTTTCTCTGTGTGGCTTCTCTATGTAGTCGTGGCTGTCCTAGAACTCACTCTGTAGACCAGGCTGGCCTCGAACTCAGAAATCCGCCTGCCTCTGCTTCCCAAGTGCTGGGATTAAAGGCATTTGCCACCAGCGCCCGGCTGCACCCAGGGTCTTATATGTGCTAGGCAGGTGCTCTACCACTGAGCATACTCCCAATGCTTGGTAGCATGTATTTCATAGTCCTGTACACTAACAGCTTATTCTCAAGTGATGGTTGGCAAGAGGAATAAAAGACTAAGGGATTAGACAAAATCCTCTGAGTATCAAGTTTGTAATGCATTTTTCCCCTTTAGCCTAATGTCAAAACTTCCCTCATCAGCAGCAATTTTAGGCTAGTAAAGTGACACTTGTCATTGTCTGCCACACATTACCCCGGTTCCTGAAGGATGCTTCTCTGTGCAGTTCCTTTGCAGAGTGTGTATTATTTGGCAAGGACACACTGAGTCACTTGTGTAAATGATAAGAAAGGTCGGGCTGCCACTTCTCACAATCAGCTAATCCCTTTCTAGATAACTAAGAGTAGCCTGTGTCTTTTCTGTTGCTTAAGTACACAGCCTGTCTGGTCTGGGCCTCTTCACCTATTTCCTCTGCTTTCCTGTGTTTACAGAAGCGTTGGACGCCCCTCCTCCAACTCCCAGGCTTAGGAGGAACTTGGTACCTCCAGCTAGCCTTCCTTTGCCCCAGTCCCTCCTTACCACTTATCACATCCTGATTACCTGTTTATTATTTGTTTCTATCTACTAGAAAGAAAATAGCTTGAGGCACAAACAGGTCCGGTGTGGTTTCTCACAGTATTCTAAGTACCTGGCTGCTCCATAAATGTGTATTTTACACGGAATGAGTTGTTCCCTAAGACACGAGTAGTGTTCTAGCAGAAACAGCTGTTGTTGCCACTGGGCTGGAGAGACACCTGGGTGGGACAGCACAGGTCTCATATGATTGATGTTCTGGGCTCTGAATCAGGGAAAACAACTATCTGCCATTTAACAAGCTCTAGACACTGGACACTTCTATTGAAAGTTCTTGAGCTGGGCAGTGGTGGCACATGCCTTTAATCCCAGCACTTGGGAAGCAGAGGCAGGTGGATTTCTGAGTTCGAGGCCAGCCTGGTCTACAGAGTGAGTTCCAGGACAGCCACAACTACATAGAGAAGCCACACAGAGAAACCCTATCTCGAAAAACAAAAACAAAACAAAACAAAACAAAAAATGTTCTTGAAGGGTGGTAGTGGTCATCTTTTTGAGTTTGAGGCCAACCTAGTCTACAGAGTGAGTTCCACAACAGCCACAACTACATAGAGAAGCCCTGTCTTAAAAAACCAAAAAACAAACAAAAACAAAAAAATAAAACAAAACAAAGCAGCAGAGGCTAGAGAGATGGCTCAGTGACTAAAAACACTTGGTTGTTCTTGCAGAGGACTCAGGGTTGGTAGCTAGCACCCACATGGTATCTCACAACCATTTAGAACTACAGTTCCGAGGGATCTAATGTCCTCTTTTGACCTCTGCAGGTCCCAAGCACAAATGTGGTACACAGATATGCATGCAGGCAAAACACTAATACATGTAAAAATAAAATAACATTTTTTTTTTTTTATGAGATGGGGTTTCTCTGTGTGGCCCTGGTTGTCCTTGAACTCTCAGAGACCAGCCTCCCTCTGCCTCCTAAGGGCTGGGATAAAGGAGTATGTCACAAAATCCTGCAAAATAAAATCTATTAAAACCTTATGTTATGAGTCAAACATGCTGTTTCCAACCTACAATCTCAGCATGTATGAACCAGAAAGATGGAAAGTTTGAGACTAGACTCTGCTACATACTAAGTTCAAAACCAGCCTGGGCTATATTGTAAGATTCTGTCTCAGAAAGAATAAAATATATATATAAAAAAAAAGCCTTGCTGTGTGCTATATGGTTTGAATGTCTCTCAAATGTCCTCAAGATAGAAACTTAATCCTCAACTCCATCTATGCTGATGGCATTTGGAGGTGGGGCCTTTAAAAGTAGGATTAAATGAGGTTTTAGGGGTAACCCCCCCCCATGACAGTGTTGATGGCTTTACAAGACAGATGTGGAGGGGCTGTTGAGATGGCTAAGTGGTTAAGAGCTCTGACTGCTCTTCTGAAGGTCCTGAGTTCAAATCCCAGGAACCACATAGTGGCTCACTACCATTGGTAAGGAGATCTGACACTCTCTTCTGGAGTGTCTGAAGACAGCTACAGTGTACTTACATATAATGAACGGATAGGTCTTTAAAAAAAAAAAGTAGATATGAGCGCTATGCCTTTGGCCCCCAGAACCCTGAGCTACATAAATCTCTACATAAGTTAAAATACCTGGTGTCAGATGTTTTGTCATGGCAACAGAAGACAGACAAAGACACTGCATAATAACATCTCCAGAGAAACTTGAAGATTGTCTTTACTCATGCCCTGCCCACACCTCGGGGTGATAGGCCTTGTCATAAGGATGTTAAAACTCTGCACGTAATGACTTGTGCAGACAAGAGAGAAAAATACCACTCTAGGCTGCTTTAGGGGTGTTGCCGAGTGGCAGAATCCTTGTCCCACGTGTTCGACAAGATGAAGCATGCCTATCATCCAGGGATTCAAACAGGAGGATTGTGATCTCCAGGCCAGCCTGAGCTACAAAATGAGATTCCCTTTCTAAAGGACAAAAGGGGTGTGCAGGGAGGGGGGAGGAAATGACTTTCAATGGGAAGAAACTGGAAGCCATTCTCCAGTTCTGAGTAGCTTGGTCAAATGACAAACCTGCTGTGGGATCTCTCAGCTCAGAACTTGGGCGGCCGAGCAGGAAGATCATGGGTCTCAGGCTAGCCTTAGCCAAAGAATGAGTTCAGAGGCCAGCCAGGCCTCTGTGTTTCTACAGTGGCACCCTATCTCAAAACAACAATAAACAAACTACCAAATCCCAAAAGGCCAGAGGATTGCAGTACAACGCAAAGGGTACAGGATAAAAAGACTGTTATCTGAACCACAGTGCAAGCTGTCACTGACTAACTGATCAGCAAGTTTTCTCGTGCTGGAAGTGAGAATAGCGCCTATGCTGTCTGCCTCGTTGTTCCTCATAAACGTGCTCATAAGTATTCCCTGAAAGTACTAGAGTGTGCAAGTGAAAATGAGTAGCCTTCTGTCTTGGAAGCGAACTTAAAGGAAAAACCAACAGCGGTGTTTTACGTGGGCAAGGAAACTGGGCTGGAATTCGGGTTTTTTGGGCATGAGGTTAGGAGGCCTCCTTGGGTTCATCCAGCCCCTGATAACACCATCCACGCACAATGGAAGAAACTAAACTACAGCGAAGACCCAACTGCAACCCAATAGAACAAAGGATATTCCTTAAAGTCACAATGGTGGTATAAGGGTATATCAGGCAGGAATAATAGCTCACACCTTAATCTTAGCACTTGGGAAACAGAGGCAGGTGAAACTCTGTAAGTTCAAGACCAGCTTGGTCGACATAACAGGTCACAGACCAGTCAGGGCTTAACCCTTGTCTCTGTGGGTAGCAGATTAGTTAAGATACTGGATGGAATAGAAGTTATAATTTAGAAAGCTAATTGCATTGCCCTACCCTACCTAGGGCTGCTACATGCTAGATTAGCACCTGAGGAAAGGTACTGGTAGGATCGCCTCGCCTTGCTTTATTATTCCTCAGCAAGGTGCTAAGTTAAAAAAAAAAAAAAAGTCCGGTAATCAATAATTGTGTTGCATCTTCTCCACACATAGTCCCACTAGGGACCCTGAACCCCTTAAAGTAGGTGTGGAAAAACAGGTTTCTTTACATCAGGGGAAACTCAGCAGAAACATTAGAAAATCAACGGATTCCATCCCACATCTGAAATTCTTTCATTCCCACTGGGGAAAAAAAAAATCCAGGTCATTCGAAAGGGCAATTTAAATTCACGATCCTCTCTGATCGGTTGAGATTAGGGCAGTGAACAATAAGAGCTGTGTGTTAGCTGCTTCTATTCAAGGCAATTCCCGTGGCTAAGAAGCTCTGGAAAGCTGGAGTTGAAAGCAGTTTGCTAGAGGATCTGAAGACAGCTTCAAACAAAAGTCCTCCTGCCACCTGACTTCTGAGTTACCAGCAACCTTAAGGGAGCCTGGGGAAAACATGGTGGACAGCTATGCATCCCAGTCTTGGTGGTCCAGGCTAGCCCGGGCCTCACCCAACCTTAGTTTCTCTGTTACCACAACAACAATAACAAAAAGACAAAATTGCCTTTTTTTTGCAAGTTATTATTTTGAATCATACACGTAATCATCATATACTGTTATCAACGAATTATAGCTCTTTTTTTTTTTTTTTTTTTTTTTTTTTTTTTTTTTTTTTTTTTTTTTTTTTT
>NW_022196905.1:229292142-229296376 GCF_008632895.1 Mastomys coucha | reverse complement strand
CAGAAATCCGCCTGCCTCTGCCTCCCAAGTGCTGGGATTAAAGGCATGCGCCACCACCACCCAGCTCTTTTTTTTTTTAAAGTGTAATCTAGACAAGCCTTGAACTTCAGATGTTCCTGCTATGGACCTACTAAGTGTAGGAATTATAGGCTAGGGGCCACTACATCTGACCTCAAAGATAACACTTGAAGATGAATTGGTTGTATTCAGATTTGTGTTAAGTTGAGCTGAGTGACTGGAGGCTAGAGATCCATGGGCAATGTTGGTGGATTTTATCAATTCCTACAGCTCAACAAAGCTCTGTTGCTAGTGAGTTTGTTTTTCTTTTGCTGATGGTGGGTTTTATTTGTTTCTTTTGACAGGGTTTTGCTGTTTCCTAAGCTGGCCCCAAACTCCTGGATTTAAGCCTTTCAAGTAAGATACACCACCATATATGGCCGGAATGGTTTTCAGTGGCAGATATGATTATACTATCAATAAGGAATATAACACTAGAAATAAGGACATACCTACTTTTTCACCAATAAAAAAAAGTTAAAAAAACAAAAACAAAAACAAACAAAACCCAAAACAAAACAGGCTGGGCATGGCGGTTGCATGCTTTTAATCCCAGCACTAGGGAGCTGGGGAGGCAGAAACAGGCAGATCTCTGTGAGTTCGTGGCCAGCTTTGTCTACATAGGATGTTCTAGGACAGCTAGGGCTACATAGTGAGACCTTCTCAAAAACAAACAAACAAATGTAAAAATAGATCTAAAAAAAATTTAGTAAACCAATGTATCACAATCTTCCTATAATTCTCTCTGTGTGTCTGTGTGCACGTTTATGTTTGCACAAGGGTGTATGTGTATATGCTGTGTGTGGTGTATGCACATGTGTGCATGTGTGCCTGCATGCGTGGGCACACATACGGGCTTTGCCTTTGCACCAACTCAACTGCACCCCGAGCCCTCCCTGTGTTTGAGGACAACTCGTTTATCTGTGGCTAGGGACAGACCCAGTGATAACTGGGGGCAGACAAGCAGCATTAGACAAACAGAGAAAAGCTGATGACACCTTACAGTGGAGCTGAGCAGCTAATGCAGATCTTTAGGAAAACACACTCTTCAGATCTTATTTTAAACTTTTGGCAGAAGACCAAGATTTAAAACAGAAAAAACAAAAACCCAGGGAGGAAAAACAGAACAAAGGCTCAGCTGTTGTTCTGAAAGCCTTGGGGTCCCCCCCACCAGATCCCTGCCATTCCCCAGCTCTGGAGGGCGTCTCTGAAGGTGTGATGGACTTAGGTGGACATCTATTGGAAACCTTTGAGTGCATACCAGCCTGCAGAAGAGGCAATTAGAGCTCTGGGTGGTGGGGTTTACCCACAGTGGCACATCTTTCCCAGTCTGCCAGGATGACTCACATACTGCTACTTTCTCCAAAATAACCCGGGACTGAGCAGATGACACAGGACCTGCAGCGGGACGACTCCCCCTCCATTGCTGTTCTCCAGCCACCAGCTTGATCAAACTTCTGTCTTTTGCCCCATTCTTCTTGTCTTGTGAGATAGGGTCTTTCTAGGTAACCCAGGCTGGCCTTAAGCTTAAGATTCTCTTGCTTCCACCTCTGAGGAGCTACGACTAGAGGCACATGCCACCATAGATCTTTGACTACATTTTTTTGTTTGTTTGTTTGTTTTTTCGAGACAGGGTTTCCCTGTGTAGCCCTGGCTGTCTTGGAACTCACTTGCCTATCTTTTTAAATTATGGCCCTTGTTATGCAAAAATTATTTGTTTGTGTCAAAGATTATAAATTCACTTGTACTCCTGAATTGCCAACATTTTTCTATCTAAAAGTTTAGACGCCTGAATTTTTAGAGATTCAGTAACATTGAGCTCTTACACTGTACTCATTAATTGTCTTGGAGCCAAGCAGAAGTATATACTCTACAAATATCACGGCCCACGTGTCCTTATTGTGAAACGCTTGTGTCCGGTTTTGTCTGTTCCCTATGAACATTTATGCTTGTCACTATGGTCTAAAGCTTATGTCCACAGAAGCTTTTCGGAAGAAGTGAATTTTTAGAAACAAAGATAAACCAAAGATGCAGAGGGGAACCACTCAACCTCCAAAATGGAGGCGATGTCATAAATACTGCTGTTTTCCTATGCAGTTGAGAAGAAAACTTTACGGTAGATACATATGCCTGTAACTCCATCACATGGAAATCTGAAGCAGAAGGGTCACTGTAAGTTTCACGGCAAGCCAGGTGTGGTGGCACACAACTTTAATCCCAGCACTCAGGATGCAGAGGCAGGCAGATCTCTGTGAGCTTTAGGCCAGCCTAGTCTATATAGTGAGGTCCAGGACAGCCAGAGCTGTATAGTGAGACCCTGACTTGGACACCCTCTCCCCTGAAAAACAAACAAAACCAGCCAAGCAAACCAAATGAGCAACTTCAAGGCCAGCCTGGTCTACATAGTGAGTTCCAAGCCAGCATGGATATTTATTTCTATTTTATGCATATTGATGTTTTGATTGCATGTATGACTGGGCACTGTGTACATGCAGGGACAGTAGAGACCAGAAGAAGCTGATAGATCCATTAGAACCAAAACCACAGAAGGCTAGCCACATGTGGGTGCTAGGAATTGAACTCAGGTCCTCTGGAAGAACAGACAGTGATTGTAACTACTAAGCCAAGTGCTAAAAACAACTCAAGCAATAATAACAAAAGCAAACAAAAAGGAAGGAAGGAAAAGACGAAGGCAACTTTCAGGCTTCCCACCTTGTTTGCTCTTCTGAGGCTGTTACCACCAGAAGCTAGTCGGATTTCAGGGCTTGGAACTGCTCTCTGCACGTCCCCAGATAACAGCACAATTCCTAACAGGCCCAACTCCCCCATACTCCTTGGAGCTGCATCATTAAATCACACAGAGAGAGGTGGAGCTTAGCTCAGGGCTGCACCCTCACCTAGCTTGTGCAAGCTGCTGTGTTTGATCTCTCCTGAAACCAAACCATCCCGCAGCCTGTTTTCCTGCACTCAAGCACACGTTCTCAGTGCTGTGGGGAGAAGAGGCTGAGTTCCAGGACCGTCTTTTTATTATTGCTGTTTCTGATCATTCTCCCTCCTCTGGAACAGGCGCTCTGGGGCATAAACATTTCTATTTGTTCATTGCCTGTTACAGGACTCAGATTCACAGGACGTACTCAGTAAATGTTTGCTAAACAAATGAACTTGTCCTACCCAAGCCCGGGTAACAAGGCGATTATTAGGTCTGAAAAGTTTCAGTAGGGTTTCTGAGTGGTGGTGGTGAGTACATGCTTGCTGCATTTGTATATATGTACGTATGTGTGTATGTATGTATATATGTATGTGTGTATGTATGTATGTATGTACATATGCACATACGTGTGTATGTATGTATGCATTTTGGGGTGTGTGTAGGTGTGTATACCCTTTTATTTGGTGTAAGTGGTAATCACAGGATAATTTGCAAGAGCTGATTCTTCACTTGTCACCACAGTTCCTCAGGTTGGATGGAACTCGGGTTGTCAGGCTTGGTGGCAAGCACCTTTACCTGCTGAACCATTTCATAGGCCCCTACAGACCTCTCCTTCTTCTTAATTATGGGACAGGATCTCAGTAAACTGCACAGCCTGGTCTGGGCCATGCTCTATCCCAATCAGCCTTTCAAATCCCATGTCAGCTTTCCAAACAGCTGTGTTCACAGGCCTATATCACTAGGTCCAGCTGTGTACATATCTTTTGCAACAAATTTACACAGCTTCAGGTAGGGGAGATGACTTGGTGGTTAGGACCTTTCGGAGGACCTGGGTTCAACTCTCAGCACACAAATGGTAGCTCATAACTGTCTATAATTCCAGTTCCAGAGGATCTGAGATAGACATACATGCAGGCAAACCACCAATGCCCATAAAAATAATTTTTAAAAAACGATATCAAAAAGTTTTACAGCCAGGCAGTGATAGTTCTTTCCTTTAATCCCAGCACTTGGGAGGCAGAAGCAGGCAGATCCCCTGAGTTTGAGGCCAGCCTGGTCTACAGAGTGAGTTCTAGGACAGCCAGGGTTACACAAACCCTGTCATAAAAAACAAAACAAAGAAGAGGAGGAGGAGGAGGAGAAAGGAGGAAGAGGAGGAAGAGAAGGAGAGAAGAAGAAAGAAGAAAGAAGAAGGAGGAGGAGAAGGAGAAAGAGGAGAAGGAGAAGGAGAAGGAGAAGGAGAAGAAG